>NC_092337.1:265497500-265803472 GCF_046630445.1 Rutidosis leptorrhynchoides | reverse complement strand
GATTTTCTTTTACTTAACCGTTTTATTATTTCCCCCACCGGTTCTATTTCTTCATCCGGTTCCGATTCTTCTTCCGGTTCCGATTCTTCTTCCGGTTCCGACTCTTCTTCCGGTTCCTCTTCGGGAACTTGTGAATCAGTCCACGAATCATTCCAATTTACATTTGACTCTTCATTATTATTAGGTGAGTCAATGGGACTTGTTCTATAGGTAGACATCTATCACATAATATCAAACGCGTTAAGAGATTAATATATCACATAATATTCACATGTTAAAAATATAAAGTTTCCAACAAAATTTGTTAAGCAATCATTTTTCAAGTAAACACGATCGAAGTCCAGACTCACTAATGCATCCTAACAAACTCGATAAGACACACTAATGCAAAATTCTGGTTCTCTAAGACCAACGCTCTGATACCAACTGAAATGTCCCGTTCTTATTGATTAAAAACGTTCCATATTAATTGATTTCGTTGCGAGGTTTTGACCTCTATATGAGACGTTTTTCAAAGACTGCATTCATTTTAAAACAAACCATAACCTTTATTTCATCAATAAAGGTTTAAAAAGCTTTACGTAGATTATCAAATAATGATAATCTAAAATATCCTGTTTACACACGACCATTACATAATGGTTTACAATACAAATATGTTACAACAAAATAAGTTTCTTGAATGCAGTTTTTACACAATATCATACAAGCATGGACTCCAAATCTCGTCCTTATTTAAGTATGCGACAGTGGAAGCTCTTAATAATCACCTGAGAATAAACATGCTTAAAACGTCAACAAAAATGTTGGTGAGTTATAGGTTTAACCTATATATATCAAATCATAATAATAGACCACAAGATTTCATATTTCAATACATATCCCATACATAGAGATAAAAATCATTCATATGGTGAACACCTGGTAACCGACATTAACAAGATGCATATATAAGAATATCCCCATCATTCCGGGACACCCTTCGGATATGATATAAATTTCGAAGTACTAAAGCATCCGGTACTTTGGATGGGGTTTGTTAGGCCCAATAGATCTATCATTAGGATTCGCGTCAATTAGGGTGTCTGTTCCCTAATTCTTAGATTACCAGACTTAATAAAAAGGGGCATATTCAATTTCGATAATTCAACCATAGAATGTAGTTTCACATACTTGTGTCTATTTTGTAAATCATTTATAAAACCTGCATGTATTCTCATCGCAAAAATATTAGATTTTAAAAGTGGGACTATAACTCACTTTCACATATTTTTACTTCGTCGGGAAGTAAGACTTGGCCACTGGTTGATTCACGAACCTATAACAATATATACATATATATCAAAGTATGTTCAAAATATATTTACAACACTTTTAATATATTTTGGTGTTTTAAGTTTATTAAGTCAGCTGTCCTCGTTAGTAACCTACAACTAGTTGTCCACAGTTAGATGTACTGAAATAAATCGATAAATATTATCTTGAATCAATCCACGACCCAGTGTATACGTATCTCAGTATTGATCACAACTCGAACTATATATATTTTGGAATCAACCTCAACCCTGTATAGCTAACTCCAACATTCACATATAGAGTGTCTATGGTTATTCCGAAATATATATAGATGTGTCGACATGATAGGTCGAAACATTGTATACGTGTCTATGGTATCTCAAGATTACATAATATACAATACAAGTTGATTAAGTTATGGTTGTAATAGATTTGTTACCAATTTTCACGTAGCTAAAATGAGAAAAATTATCCAATCTTGTTTTACCCATAACTTCTTCATTTTAAATCCGTTTTGAGTGAATCAAATTGCTATGGTTTCATATTGAACTCTATTTTATGAATCTAAACATAAAAAGTATAGGTTTATAGTCAGAAAAATAAGTTACAAGTCGTTTTTGTAAAGGTAGTCATTTCAGTCGAAAGAACGACGTCTAGATGACCATTTTAGAAAACATACTTCCACTTTGAGTTTAACCATAATTTTTGGATATAGTTTCATGTTCATAATAAAAATCATTTTCTCAGAATAAGAACTTTTAAATCAAAGTTTATCATAGTTTTTAATTAACTAACCCAAAACAGCCCGCTGTGTTACTACGACGGCGTAAATCCAGTTTTACGGTGTTTTTCGTGTTTCCAGGTTTTAAATCATTAAGTTAGCATATCATATAAATATAGAACATGTGTTTAGTTGATTTTAAAATTCAAGTTAGAAGGATTAACTTTCGTTTGCTAACAAGTTTAGAATTAACTAAACTATGTTCTAGTGATTACAAGTTTAAACCTTCGAATAAGATAGCCTTATATATATGAATCGAATGATGTTATGAACATCATTACTACCTTAAGTTCTTTGGATAAACCTACTGAAAAAGAGAAAAATGGATCTAGCTTCAACGGATCCTTGGATGGCTCGAAGTTCTTGAAGCAGAATCATGACACGAAAACAAGTTCAAGTAAGATCATCACTTGAAATAAGATTGTTATAGTTATAGAAATTGAACCAAATTTGAATATGATTATTACCTTGTATTAGAAAGATAACCTACTGTAATAAACAAAGATTTCTTGAGGTTGGATGATCACCTTACAAGATTGGAAGTGAGCTAGCAAACTTGAAAGTATTCTTGATTTTATGTAACTAGAACTTGTAGAATATATGAAGAACACTTAGAACTTGAAGATAGAACTTGAGAGAGATCAATTATATGAAGAAAATTGAAGAATGAAAGTGTTTGTAGGTGTTTTTGGTCGTTGGTGTATGGATTAGATATAAAGGATATGTAATTTTGTTTTCATGTAAATAAGTCATGAATGATTACTCATATTTTTGTAATTTTATGAGATATTTCATGCTAGTTGCCAAATGATGGTTCCCACATGTGTTAGGTAACTCACATGGGCTGCTAAGAGCTGATAATTGGAGTGTATATACCAATAGTACATACATCTAAAAGCTGTGTATTGTACGAGTACGAATACGGGTGCATACGAGTAGAATTGTTGATGAAACTGAACGAGGATGTAATTGTAAGCATTTTTGTTAAGTAGAAGTATTTTGATAAGTGTATTGAAGTCTTTCAAAAGTGTATAAATACATATTAAAACACTACATGTATATACATTTCAACTGAGTCGTAAAGTCATCGTTAGTCGTTACATGTAAGTGTTGTTTTGAAACCTTTAGGTTAACGATCTTGTTAAATGTTGTTAACCCAATGTTTATAATATCAAATGAGATTTTAAATTATTATATTATCATGATATTATCATATATGAATATCTCTTAATATGATATATATACATTAAATGTCTTTACAACGATAATCGTTACATATATGTCTCGTTTAAAAATCATTAAGTTAGTAGTCTTGTTTTTACATATGTAGTTCATTGTTAATATACTTAATGATATGTTTACTTATCATAGTATCATGTTAACTATATAAATATATCCATATATATGTCATCATATAGTTTTTAAAAGTTTTAACGTTCGTGAATCACCGGTCAACTTGGGTGGTCAATTGTCTATATGAAACATATTTCAATTAATCAAGTCTTAACAAGTTTGATTGCTTAACATGTTGGAAACATTTAATCATGTAAATATCAATCTCAATTAATATATATAAACATGGAAAAGTTCGGGTCACTACACATTAGTGAGTTTTTCTTTAAGAATATTAAAAGATTTGATGCATTCATCTGAAAAGATGAATGGAGCATCTTTTTCTAGGAGTTTATTCATAGGAGTGGAAATTTTAGAAAAATCTTTTATGAAACGTCGGTAAAAACCGGTATGCCCTAGAAAACTCCTAACTCCTCTAACATTGGTGGGATGTGGAAGTTTAGCAATTACATCTACTTTAGCTCTATCCACTTCAATTCCTTCCTTTGAGATTTTATGTCCAAGAACGATGCCTTCTTTAACCATGAAATGGCATTTCTCCCAATTAAGTACTAGATTTGATTGTTCGCATCTAATAAGCATTCGTTCAAGATTAACTAGACGTGTTTCAAAAGTATCACCGAAGACTGAAAAGTCATCCATGAAAAATTCCATGCATTCTTCTATCATGTCATGAAAAATCGCCATCATGCACCTTTGAAAGGTTGTAGGGGCGTTGCAAAGTCCAAATGGCATGCGTTTGTAAGCAAAAGTACCATAAGGGCACGTGAATGTGGTTTTCTCTTGATCCTCGGGTGCTATTGGAATTTGAAAATATCCAGAAAAATCATCAAGAAAACAATAGTAACTATTTCCGGCTAATCTTTCCAACATTTGATCAATGAAAGGTAAGGGAAAGTGATCTTTTCTGGTGGCGTCATTTAATTTTCTATAATCAATACAAACACGCCACCCTTCTTAGGTACGCATTGAACTGGGCTTACCCATGGACTATCAGAGATTGGATAAATTAAACCTGCATCTAGCAGTTTAATAATTTCTTTCTTAACAACATCTTGCATATTAGGATTTAGTCTTCTTTGGCATTGCACATACGTTTTATGACCTTCTTCCATAAGGATTTTATGTGTGCAATACGAAGGACTTATTCCTTTAATATCCTGAATCTTCCATGCAATAGCTGGTTTATGAGCTTTTAGCACAGAAATGAGTTGAGATTTTTCATTTTTAGTAAGAGAAGACGATATTATTACAGGTAATTCAGATTTACCATGTAAATAAGAATATTCCAAATGGTTTGGAAGTGGCTTTAACTCTAATGTCGGTGGTTCTTCTATCGATGATATATATCGATATCTGTCTTCTTCTTTTAGCATTTAAATTTCTTCTGTTGTTGGTTCATATCCATTAGCCATAAGTGTAGCTAACATTTCAATTTCATCAATTGGTTCAGTTCCTTCTCCTAAAGAACATTCTCATGTTCCTTGTAATTCTGAAAATTCTTCTAACAATTCTGCATGTGATTCTATAGTTTGAATATAATAACATGTATCATCTACAGATTGCGGTTGTTGCATGGCTCTATCAACAGAAAAGGTAACACTCTCGTCCTCTATACTTAGGGTCAATTTCTTACCGAACACGTCTATTATTGTTTTAGCCGTGTTTAAGAATGGTCTTCCTAATATGAGAGGAACTCGAGAATCTTCTTCCATGTCCAGAATAACAAAATCTACTGGAAATACTAAAGTACCAACTTTAACTAGCATGTTCTCCATTATCCCTCTAGGATATTTTACTGATCGATCGGCTAGTTGTATGCTTATTCTTGTTGGTTTCAATTCTCCAAGGTCTAGTTTAGCGTATAGTGAATATGGCATTAAATTTATACTAGCACCTAAGTCTGCCAATGCTTCTATTGAACTAAGACTACCCAGAAAACATGGAATTGTGAAACTTCGTGGATCTGAAAGTTTTTCTGGTATCTTATTCAACAACACTGCAGAAAAATTAGCATTCATAGTAACAGCCGAGAGTTCTTCCATTTTCTTTCTATTTGTGATTAGATCTTTTAGAAATTTAGCATATCTAGGCATTCCTGAAATTACATCAATGAAAGGAAGATTTACATTTATCTGTTTAAACATATCCAAAAATTTGGATTGCTCGGCTTCAAGTCTCTCTTTTCTCATTTTACTTGGGTAAGGAAGTGGTGGTTGGTATGGTTTAACATAAGGTTTAGCCTTAACTGTGTTATCTTCATTAACCTTTTCAACCACCGGTTCTTTTTCCTTATCTTGTTCAGATTGTGATTCTTGTGGAGTAGGAATAGCTTCATCAGAAATTACAGGCATTTCAGGTAGTTTAAGTGTAATACCACTTCTTGTGGTAATGGCTTTAGCTGTTTCATTCCGGGGGTTAGCATTTGTATCACTAGGTAGACTTCTCGATTTTCTTTCACCTATCAACCTTGCTAGGTTGCTCACTTCTTGTTCCAAATTTTGAATAGAAGCTTGTTGATTTCTAAATGCTTGAGCATTTTGTTCATTGGTTTGTTTCTGAGATGTGAAAAATTGTGTTTGAGAATCAACTAGCTTCGACATCATATCTTCTAAATTTGACTTTTTATCATCGGTTTGTGGTGGTTTATTTTAAAAAATAGGTCTTTGCTGGCTGTAAGTATTGTTGGATACTTGTTGATTGCTAGGACCTTGTTGGTTGTTGTATGGAACATTTCGGTTATAATTCTGATTTTGAATGTAGATCGGTCTTGGCGGTTGATAATTATTCTGATAATTATTTCCAGGCCTTTGGTTTATGTATGAAACATTCTCTCTTTGTTCCATTGTTAGTTCAATACTGAGACAATCTTTTGTCAAATGTGGTCCTCCACACTGCTCACAACTAATTCGTATTGAGTGAATATCTTTAGTCATCTTTTAAAATTCGTCTCTCGATAGCATCTATCTTTGCGAAAATAGAATCTAAGTCATGGCTAGAATCGGCTCTAGCTGCTTTAGATGATCTAACGATATCTTTTTCTTGGTGCCACTCATGTGAGTGGGAAGCAGTGTTATCAATAATTTTGTAAGCGTCAGTTGCGGTTTTCTTCATAATTGAACCACCGGCTGCTATATCGATGTCTTTTCTTGTTGTGATGTCGCATCCATGGTAGAATATGTGTACTATTTGACAAGTGTCTAAACCAGGTTGCGGACATCCTCTTAATAACTTTCCAAATCTTGTCCACGCCTCATATAAAGTTTCATTTGGCTTTTGCGTGAACGTTACAATTTCTCCTTGAAGTCTTACGGCTTTAGATGCCGGAAAGAATTGTTTAAGAAATTTTTCAACTAAAACGTCCCATGTATCAATCGCCCCTTCAGGTAATGATTCTAACCAATCTTTGGCTTCTCCCTTTAAAGTCCAGGGAAACAACATGAGATATATCTGTTCATCCTCCACTTCTCTTATTTTAAATAGAGTACAGATCCTATTAAAAGTACGAAGATGTTCATTTGGATCTTCCTTCGGTGCACCACTAAATTGGCATTGATTAGTTACCATGTGTAGAATTTGTCCTTTGATTTCATAATCTGACGCATTAATGTCTGGTTGAGTAATTGCGTGACCTTGACCAGTGCGTTTAGCTCGCATTCGGTCTTCCATACTTAAAGGTTCCAGATTTTTCATAATTGAATTTGTTGAATATGAATCACTAGAGGATTCTGATTTAATGGTTGGTTCCTAAACAATCTCTGTTTGAATGATTGGTGGTTCCGGAGGAAAGATTAATGGTTCAGGATCTCTGAATCGTCCCTGAATATTCTCCGGATTCTCAATTATGAGGTCAGGTTCAAAAAATGGATTATCGGAAATTTGAATTGGAGTACTTAGTTGACTGGATGACGATTCTAAAGAAAAGTCAACGGTGAAAATTTATGCTAGATGTCTTGATCTGGTTACAGGTGGTGAACGTACAAAAGGTGGTGAACGTTTTGCTCGGTGCATTCACTGAATATCCTATTAGTTTTTAAAAAGAAAGAAAAATTATATAAGTTATCCAATTAATAGACTTTTCTGATTTTGCCCACGTTTCGAATAGCCAAAAGATGCAGCAGAGGGGCAGGATTCGTTTGGTCTCAATATAATTGAGTACTGTTTGGCTCCAATAACCCAGTCCACGTACAAATCCAACTATTACTACGAACCAGAAAATTTTGATGTCTATCAATTTAACCACCTAAAATAATTTTTCGTTTAAATTTAAAGAAATTTTAGATAAGAAATAGAAAAAATCTAAATCCTAAAAACTAGAGCGTCGAGAAGTAAGAAAGAAAAAGATTGCGTCGGAAAATGGGGAAAAATAATAGGCGTCGAAAAATAAAATAAGAAAGTAGCGCGTCGAAACTTAAAAAGGAACTAAAAACTAAGAATTAAAAGTTGCGTCTAAAAATATTAAAGCTTAAAAGAAAAACTAAATCCCAAATGGCAATAACTTAAAAAGTACTTAAAATATTAAAAACGGCGTCGCAAAATTCTAAAGCACCTAAATCTTAGTCTAAAGAAAAAGCACTTAAGGGATTCTAAAGCACCTAAATCTTAGTCTAAAGAAATAACTATGGCAAAAACTATATCTTAGAATTAAATACGAGCTAAAAATACAAATATTAGGCTAAAACGAATAAAAAGAAACAAAATATAAAAATATACTTAAAGTTGTAAAAAGTACAATTTTTATAAAAAAATTATTTTTATATTATTTATTTAATAAAACTATTAATTTTGTAATTTAATTAAACTAATTAAACTTAAAATACAAATTAAATAAAAACTAAATTAACTAATTAATTAATCTAACCCTAATTAGGGTTTAAATTAAATAATAATAATAATTATTAACCCTAAACTGGCGGCTGAGGTTACCAGACCTGTCAACTCACCTCATACGATCGCATGAGGTGTTAGTTGGTTTTCCATGCAATCGCATGGACTCGGGAACCAGGCCAGGATATGGGCTGCTACAGTGATCGGGCCGAATGTTTTTTTTTTCTTTTCTGATTTATATATTTATATAATATATTTATATAAATTAAATAAAACTTATATTTTTACAAAATAAAATTAAAGAAACTTTATAGTTTTATATTTAACAAACTCTTAAAAATATTTATATTTTTGTTTTTCTTTTTATATTTTCGTATATTTAAAACATATTTTTACAAAAGCGTATTTTTATAAAAGTAAAAAAAATCCTTTTTTATAGCATTGCGCTTCCGGCGTTTAAGCAAGAATGTCCCCGGCAGCGGCTCCAAAAATATTTGATGTGTGCGAGGTGTACTAGGAAATAGTATTATTTTTACAACAAAATACTATTAAATACGATACAATTTTACACAAGATATTTATTTATTTATAGAATGGATATACCTAAACCTTGCTACAACACTTATAGGCAGTGTACCTAATCGTACAGTAGTGTAGTTTTTAGTAAGTCCGGTTCGTTCCACAGGGAAAATTAAACAAGCTTAACGCTATATTAGTTTTAAATTTATAAAAATACAAATATATATATATATAAGTAATATTATTATTATAAAAGGGGGTTTTTACCGTTTAATGACCGGTTTGTCGATTTTAAAACTTTAGTCGCAGTTAAAACCTAATGTAAAAAAAATAAATATAACTTAATTTAAAGCGTAAAGTAAATAACGATAATGAAATTGCAATAAATAAAAGTGCGATAAAATAAAATTGCGATAATTAAAAAGTACGATAATTAAAAAGTACGATAATTAAAAGTGCAATTAAATACAATGACAATAAATAAAAGTGCGATAATTAAAAGTGCAATTAAATATGAAATAAAAGAATTATGCTTATTTAAACTTCCATAATCATGATGTTTGACGTGTTAATTTTTTAGTTTATTCCCATGTGTTAATTGTCCTTTATCCTGGATTATTCGATATGTCCATACGGATTTGTCCATAATAGTCCATCAGTCATAAATATAAAGTGCGAAAGTCTTCGTCAAATTATTCTTATTCCCGAAGTCAAATATTCCAACTAATTAGGGATTCGAATTGTAACAAGGTTTTAATACTTTGTTTAATGAATACACCAGGTTATCGACTGCGTGTAAACCAAGGTTTTACTACTTTGTTAACAATTACACCAATTATCCTTGAATGTAATCCACCCCTGTTTCAACAAGTCTATTAACTATTAATCCAGTTCCGTGTCCGGTAAAATGAACAATTATTGGTATTTATAGATATCCCGCCCACCGTACCCAGTCAAGCGTATGTGGTTATATATAAATACGTCAAATTATAAGTCTATATATTAATTTAACGAGGTATCATTTAGTTAATATAAAACCCATTAATAGCCCATAGTCTAATTTCCACAAGTGTCGTTCTTTTATCCAAACCCCAATTATGGTACAAAGCCCAATTACCCAATCTTAATATTTTTAGCCCAACATCATGATTACTTCGGCATTAAATAAGCATAATAATAACTTAGCTACGAGACATTAATTTAAAAATAACATTAACCATAACTTACAGTAATTATAAATAACGTAGCGTTACACGGACAGAATTTCGACTTATACCCTTACAACATTCGCTAACATACCCTTATTATTGGAATTTAAAATTAAAATTAAAATTAAAATATAATATATATATATATATATATATATATATATATATATATCTTTACGTATGAGAGAAAGAAGAAAAAGATGTGTTATATTTGCTCAAAAACTGCGAAATTTATAGAAAAGCCATGCGATCGCATGGCCACTTTTTCCAGCTCACAAAACTTTGTTTCTTTGTATGCCGACGGTTTTTATAAATAAATATAATATATAAATAAATATAAGAATTATTTAAATATTATATTATATTTATGTGCATAGTTGACTTGTAATTTTTAGTCCGTTGCGTCGAGCATTGAGAGTTGACTTTGGTCCCGGTTCCGAATTTTCGAACGTCCTTGCGTACAATTTAATATCTTGTATTTTGCGTTTCGCGTCCTGTACTCTTGTAATTTTCAGACGTTTCTCACCAATAATTTGAACCACTTTGATTGTATTTTATACTTTTGAGCTTTTTGATCGTTTGCGTCTTTAATTCGTCGAATCTGTCTTTAGTCTTCACCTTTTATTATTTAAACGAATATCACTTGTAAATAGAACAATTGCAACTAAAAGCTTGTCTTTCTTGAGGGATAATGCTATGAAATATATGTTCGTTTTTAGTATTATCACAGAAGCATCTAATCGAGAAGAGGAAGGAGAAGATGATGCGGAAGAAACCGCAGCAGCAGAACTGGCCAATCAACTATACCGCAAACTTTACAAATTTATCCCAAAGGATACAAAAGAGCAATACCGCAATTTATCATATCCTGAAGCTGCAAGGCAACGATTGCATAATTGCTATAACGCGATTTGTCTTACTGTAGACAGTATGGAGCGTTACACCGAAATGTCTGATGAATATGATAATGTTGTGAAGATTGCCAACGCTAGCGAGAGAAAAGCGCAAAGGGTGGAGGCGCGGTTAAAGAAGGCTGCGGAAGAGAACGCCATTCTCAAAAAGAGGGCGGAAACTGCGGAACAAAATTTCGCACAGCTGGTCAAGTATCTCCCAACTTGCGCAGATAAAGTGATGGATTCCAATCCAGTCACTGAAAAATTTCAAGTGTATGCCCAAGCAGCAAAACTTGCTACCCGATGTGAGTGGTATGATTTATTATGCAAGCTTGGCGATCTTTCTCAACCTCTACCTTATGACATGGCGAAAGAAATATGCGCCACAAATGATGCTCGCGAAGCACTCGAGAGAGCGAAGAAGGAGGTTGAGAAAGTGAGCATACCTGCCCTGGAGGAACTTAGTCAGCGCGAGGGCGTTTCATTCGCAGATATTGAAGCATTAGAGCTTTAAATTTAGCTTAGCTAGCTTTTGAATGTATTCTCGCAATCTTGAATTGAGTTTTTTGTAATGACCCGCGTTGTTTACACGCTTAATATTAATGACTTACTAACAATTCGCAGTTGCAACTTCTTTTATTTATATAGCGCTTTACATTATCATATATTCATAATTCAGACTTGCCCTTTGTAATTTCTGCATTCGCTATTGTGCACATAACAAAGCGTACTTTATACGAAACAATCTTTTAATCATTATGAATCTTCTAAGTCCGACAAATCGATCCTTAGGCAAATTTATCATTGCGAAGCATCTAAATATTGGCAAGATCAAATACTTAGGAAATTTTATCCTTTCGTAATTAGTAACACAAGTGGGCAATTTCATCACTTTGTTTTTAACAAATTATTTCGTAATGCATTTCTGCATTATAGTAACATTTAAGTAGGTCATGTTTAGCGAAAACCATGCCACCTTACTTAAAGTATCCGCAGAACAAACATTAACTAAGTGTTATAAAAGATAAGTAATTGTATTCTGCGAAATTATCACTACGTGTGGCCACACGCAATGCATTCGCTTTGTTAAAGAAACAACTACTAACACTGAAATTAACTTTGGCTCATTCATTATTGTTTCGTATTACAAGGTTCAAAAATAAACGCATCAATCATATTCGCATTATTATATCATACATTGATGAAGTTTGCCTTAGCATCTCATTATAACTTTTTAAGATTTCGTACGTATTCAGGATTAACTGAATGTCCTTCAAGACCCACATTCGCATTTGCCATGATCATAGCGCAGAATGGCTCTATCTCCGCAGAAATTAGCGTGCCAATTCCTTTATTTGCAGAAAATTTAACCATGCCATGTATAGTAGAAGGAATAGCGCCAAACATGCGCAGAGAAGTGCGCCCCAGTATCATATTGAATCGCAATTTATTTCGCATTATGTACAGATTCAATAAAGCTTGGCGCCTTAGCGACTCATCGCTGTCATCAACTAGCTCCATTTACAATTCCAACTGGCCAATAGGCCAGGATGACTCTCCTGAGAACCCAGCAAGTGAAACCGCAGTAGGTTTCATCAAAGCTTGAATGTTTAACTTGCTAAAACATTGTTCGTACATGACATCGACACTGCGACCAGTATCCACATGTACCTTCATTATCATTATACCAGTGTTCGCAATGCGGCATGAAACCACCACAGGTTTATCAACATCCGCGGTTAAGCTTGCAGGAGGAAAAGTAATGGAGGGGCACCTCCAACTTACAATCTGCTTAGAAATTTGAAGTACTGACAGTTCGCCCTGCACTTCCACCACATTAATTACTTGAATTCCACGCTGATTTTCTTTCTTATTCACCATCTTTATGTGATGACCCGGGAACTTCCGACCAAATTTAAACTTAATCTTTATATGTTTCCGACACGATAAGCAAAGTCTGTATGTTGAAGTTTTAAAAACTTTGAACTATGTCTATGTATACATTTCACCTTTAGACTGTTCCCGACGATTCACGAACAATTATCCGTAAATATGTATGTATATGTAAATGTAAATATATGTATATTAATTTAAATTTATAAAATATAATTTAAACATTAAAGTTAGATATGTAAAATAAGATATAAAGTAACTAAAATAAATCTTCATATATATATATATATATATATATATATATATATATATATATATATATATATATATATATATATATATACATATATATATATATAAATTCTATACATAAATCATATTAGTGTCATAATAGATATATAGACATATATAATTGCTAATTATTAAAGATTCAATAAGTGATATAATTGGTAAATATGATATAATTAATAAATTGTAATAATAATATATTAAATGTAAATACAAATAGAAACAAATGACATAGCAATATTATTACTTTCATTATTAATATCAAAGTTTGTATTATCAATATAACATACAACTTTGAATTTTGATATATATAAATGATTATAGTATTATTACTAATAATATTACTATCCTTACTAAAAATTATCATTTGTAATTAAAAATTATTATTTTCATTAATTTTATTACTTTATAGTATTATTTTGATAAGTATAAGTTATTATGTTATTATTATCATAAACATCATTAATATCCTTATAACTAATATTATTTAAAGTACCATTAATAATATTATCATTTTTTTATGATTATCTTTAAAAATATTATTACAAGTAATATTATTAATACTATTATTAGAAAATAACACAAACTATTTTTTTATCATTAATAATATTAATTTTATTATTATTATTAGTATATTTTTTTATAATTAATACAATTATAATTAGTAAATAATAATTTATTATCTATTAATTTCTAATTAAATAAAACCGTATATATATTGACTTGTTGAATCAGGGTTGTTTCCTGTCACTCTCCATCTTTTGATTTAATTGTTAAATTAGTACAAAACACTCCTCAATCCAGAGAACAAGTCCAAAATTTGTTAGAAAGGAATCTGCTTTTTAGTTTTTTTTTTATTTTATTTCTGTACTGGGCAAGATAAATCTGTCGACCAAATTGAGGGATATAAAGGAGAGGATGAAACACACACGTACACCGTCTCCTTCGACTCATAGTCGCCATCCACCACCATCTCAACCCTACAACCACCGGCCATCACCGGCAGCCACTCCCAACCGTGAACAATCACCACTTTAAAACCGCCGTGTTCATCTCACTCTTTCTACAAATTTTTTTTTTGACAACCAAAACCATCACTTTTCCATTGTTGTTGAGCAACCATGATATCATCACTACATCTCCAGAGGCGAGTCGCCTCTCCTGCCGTTCCGGTCAGATAAACCACCCAACCGGCACCTTTGTCTCTCTCTCTTATGTTTGTTCAAGAACCATCATAACCACGGACCGACCATCCATAAACCGTCAACAGCTTTTTGCTTGTATATATTTTTCTCTTTTCTTTGAACATCTCCGCCACCATAACCCGTCACGGGCCACCCTGCAACAACCCTATCACCACCATACAAACGCCACCATCTTCACCTCACCACCTTGTAAACCACCACCCTACAACACCCACGATCACAACCACCACCATCTTTGTCTAACATACATTTGTTCGTTGTGGAGGCTTGAAACCCACATGCTCGATCACCAACAACACGACCATCTATTTCTCTGTATCATTCAGTTCACCATGATTACCACCATCCAACACCCGTCAACAAAAACACCATCACCTTAGCCACTATCTGTTTCTCTTACGATTAAAAAAAAAAGAAACACCTCGGTAAACTACTATCCTTTTCTTCTTCTTCCGTGTCCATCGAAAAACACCCAACAAACCACCCCACATGTATTTTTGCTGTTACAACAAGGTTAGTGACAAAGTTGATAATTTAAAGATTTTAAAAAGAAAAGTGATTATATAATAATCACAACTTGATATTAATTGGGCACATGGACGAATTTTTACCAATTACTTCATTTTTGATGATTGAATGGTGGGGACACACACATGAAGAAAGTCCTATGGTTTTAAGAAAAAAAAAAGATATTAACATGGACTTTTATTAATTTAAAAATAAGATAGACAAAGGTATTCCATTAAGATATAGTTAGTGGGATAATGGTAGGGTCAGGATTTGGAAAATGAAATTTAGAATCAATTGTCTAGCGAGAATTTTGAGCCGTATACTTTATTTTATTGGACTTCCTACGTAGGCTTATGATATTAGTATTGAGCCGAGGTAATTTTGGGCCGTGAATGGATAAGTTGGTAAGTGGGATTGTTGGGCTGTGAAACAAGTAATTCGATTGGGCTACCATTTTCAGTTGGGCCGAAGTTTTAATGTTGGGCCGAGGTTCATTTTTCTTTTGAGCCGAAGGGAATAGGATAAAAATAAATGGGTTCATATTAAATCACCAAGATAGAAATGGTTGAGTGGTGTGGGGTGTTGCTAGGGTGAGCGAAAGGTCGCGGGTTCGAGCCCTGTCTGAGGCATCCTTTTTTAGGGAAAAAGCTTTTAAAGGTAGTTTCAAGTATTATTATTTTTATTGTTATTATTATTATTTTTATTATTGTTGTTGTTGTTATTATTATTATTATTACTCTTATTGTTATTTTTATCATTATTATTTTTATTATCATTATTATTATTTTTAACATTAATATCATTATTTTTAACATTATTATTATTATTATTATTATTATTATTATTATTATTATTATTATTATTATTATTATTATTATTATTATCATCATCATTTTTATTACTAGTATCATTATTATTGTTATTACAACTATATTATTATTAAAAGAATCATTTTTAGTAAAGTTATTATTTTTATTAAACTTATTATTAAAGTTACTATTTTAAAACTATCATTAGTATTATTATTAGAATTATCATAAATTTTATCATAATTAGTATTATTTTTATCATTATTATTATTAGTATTATTAATATATCAAATGAAGATTTTCTATATAAAAAAAATATATTTAGGACATAAAACCTAACCATATTAATAATTTTGTAATAAATGTTAAAAATCTATAAAAAAAATTAAATATTTCTAATTAAGTTATTAATAAAATCACTGATAATATATATATTTGTTCGATTACCATTACATGTATTAATACATATAAATGATATAGGTTCGTGAATCCGAGGCCAGCCCTATACTTGTTCAATGTCGTCATATGTATTTTTACTACAAAAAACAGTATGGTGAGTTTCATTACTCCCCTTTTAAATGCTTTTGCAATATATATTTTTGGGACTGAGAATGCATGCGCTTTTATAAATGTTTTACGAAATAGACACGAGTAATCGAAACTACATTATATGGTTGAATGATCGAGATCGAATATGCCCCTTTTTATATAGTCTGGTAATCTAAGAATTAGGGAACAGAAACCCTAATTAACGCGAACTCTAAAGATAGATCTATCGGCCCAACAAGCCCCATCCAAAGTACCGGATGTTTTAGTACTTCGAAATTTATATCATGTCTGAAGGAGGATCCCGGAATGATGGGGATATTCTTATATGCTTATTGTTAATGTCGGTTACCAGGTGTTCAATCCATATGAATGATTTTTGTCTCTATGCATGGGACGTATGTTTATGAGAAATGAAAATCTTGTGGTCTATTAAAATATTGGAAATGATTATTTATGTTAAACTAATGAACTCACCATGCTTTTGGTTGACACTTGAAAGCATGTTTATTCTCAGGTATGAAAGAAACATTCCGCTGTGCATTTGCTCATTTTAAAGACAGTATTTGGAGTCGATCATCGCAATGGAACCAGTTGTTGGTGACTTCGTCCAGATGGATTAGGACGGGTCCTTTCAGTTGGTATCAGAGCGGTGGTCTTAGCGAACCATGTCTGCATTAGTGTGTCTAACTGATAAGTCGTTAGGATGCATTAGTGAGTCTGGACTTCGACCGTGTCTGCATGTCAAAAGTTTTGCTTATCATTTCATGTCGAAAATTACATGCTTATCATTCTTAGAGAATCACTTGCTTATCACTCTTAGTATAGACAAGTTTTACTGCATTGACTGCATGAATAGTGTATAGACAAAATTCATATCTTAGCGTATCTGCTACTTCATATCTTAGCGTATCTGTTACTGTAACTTTGCCTGACAACTTCCGTAGATTCCTCCGTAATTTATGGGATTTTAGTATTATATATGCATATGTAAATTATGTATTGCAGGGTACTAATCTACATCCTATAATCTATTTCTTATTGAAAATCTTTCATCTGATCGTACGAGATGGATCCTGCAACCAGTTCGAGTCCCTCAGATTCCGATAACTATTCCGATAGTTATTCCGACAGCTATTCCGACATAGATGTCCACCTAAGCTCCGAAAACAGCGTCATCGGCATGAATCAACATATCAACCATTATCAATTCATCTGATGGGTTCGTAGTCGACTTAAATAATGGAAACGCGCAGAAGGCAATCCCTTCCACCAACCGAATTCACCTCTTGAAAATGAACCTGAAGCGTTTACCGGTGAACCTGTTCGAGACACCATTTTCAGTCTCATTTCAAGGGTAACTCGACAAGATTATATTCTATCCACAATTCTGAACCTTATTCATTCGCTCGTTCCGATCGACAATCATCCTGGAGTAATAAGTCAACGAGCTTCGCGTTCGAGTTGTAGCTTTGAAACATATGGTGAAAAACGTACCAGCTTCAGCAACAGCACCAGCAACATCAATACCATCAACAATCCATGCTTCAATATCATCATCTGTACTTTGAGTATGATCTTCGTTCTACGTATCGTTCTACCTTATTTATCTTCGTTCGACATGGCGAATATGTAATCTCTAAAGTTTTAGAGATTATTTATTCTAGTTCCAACCGAAAAGCAAATGAGTTTAATATCATATTAACTCATTAAATCTATGAATACATCTGAAGAAAATATATATGTATATATGTTTTCATAAAGATTGTAATTAAAAATTCTTTCGTACAAACTGTTAATGGTGAAAATATTTTAACGGGTAGGTAATACCCGAGGAATATTTAGATTTCACTTTAATAAGTTATACTGTACATTCTTAGAATCTGATTCAACATTCATTTACTATCCTAATTACATCTACAGATATACGAATCCGTTCACCGTAGAACAACCATTTTTATTCAATTTCATATTTGGATTTTGACTTGTCATAATCCAACAAGTGGCATAATGAAGAAAACATTGGACAAAATAAAAGTTGTTAGAAACAAACGATTTAACTAATTGGAATTTTGTTAAGAATCCACGCTAACTGTTCCTAGCTAACTGGTTACATTTTATTTATCGCAATTTAATTATCGCAATTTACATTCTCGCAATTTTATTTATCGTCATTTAATTTTTGTTATTTATTTTACGCACTTTATTTATCGTCATTCTGTTATTTACGCATTTTAAATATCGGGACACGTATACAATGTTTCGACATATCATATCGACCCATCTATATATAATATATATATACTTTGAGTTGTGATCGAGTCTGAGACATGTACACGGGTCACGATATTTATTAATTAATTCGAACATTATATATTAAACTATATATAAATTATTAGACTGTTAACTGTGGACTATCGACTGTGGACTAATAACATTGGACAATTAAAATGAATTAAAATATTGATTATAATATATGAAACTAAACAATTCTTCAAGTTGCCACTTGATTTCGTCTTAAACATCATTTGTATCTTCACGATTACATTCTGCGTTCAAACCTTTCATGATTCTTGAAAACACCTCAATCGAGAGTATGAACCAATCGCACTTCATTTACGGGAGAAAAGATTTATGCATATAGTTATGCACCTGAAAAACTCTCAGAAACTGAGTAAACGCTTAACACATAGCTGTGCTAATTCCTTTAGTATTATTATTACCCAAAATAACTTTGCAGTTCTTCTTCAAAATAGCCAATTTTGTCACAGCTTCAACAAGACAACTTCGACTTTTCGTTCGAAACAACCTTATTATAACCTTGATATATACGCGTGCTCTTTTATCGTCACCGGGGAACCTTTCATATTCCACCATATTACCATCAACGTTTAATCATCTAAAAACACAATTCTCCTGAAACCATCTCGGATTAATAACCGATGATTCAGATATCATAGCATTAAATACAGAGGAAATAGAAAAATGGTAGATGATCTAAACGGCTAAAAGTTTGATGATAAAGAGGAGTGTTAGGAAACACTCAATAGAAAATTTAGTACCGAAAAGCATATTATGCAAAACTATGAAGGAAGTCGTGGACAAATCACAAAGAATAAGTTTGACTTCAAAGAATCCAAATGATTCTGTTTCTGATGAAATCTTTGGCGAATATCTTGCTTCCAAATCTAAACCCTTACGGATAAATCTTCTTCATCAATCCATCGATATTAGAAATTCCAAGATATCATCGTATCTTTAATTATAAATATCCTCTATATTTCTGAAGATATTTTCATAACTATTCTTATCTGAAATCATTAATCTCTTCATGATATCAGTGTTACATCATATAGAAACTGTTAGTTTCTATATTCTGTAAACTTTCGAGCTTAACATATGAATGTTATTGAAGTAATGTTGGGAACTGATGCATGAGTTAGTATAATATAATGACACTTGATCAACGTGATTATATTACAGTAAGTCATGCTGAGTTCTAATGGGACGTGATGATTCACAGATCATAACGTCATCACATGTCATGTTACATAACTCTTTCATTCTGCTTAACTTCTGAACATATCAAGAAAGTATATTCTTGATAGTTCTATTCTCAGTGATTCTGGTAATTTGACAAATCAAATCGTGTTATTACGTTCTTTCTTGATTATAACATTAAATTCATTCGAAAATCCATACTTACAAATTCTAGACCATTACTCATTTTACTAGAGATCGAGAGGAGATTAAAAAGACGAAGAGCTCCGAAATATGAAGGAAGATATAAAACTCGACAACAACACTGAAATTACAATAATTAAAAATTAAAACATCACGATAATAAAAAAAAATTAAAAGATTACAATCAAACTACTCATCATCGTCAATTGTCATCTGCAAAGTAGCATTCACCAGTCATTTCACCATCCGTGAGGTACTCTGGAGACATCGGTATTTCTCTTGATGCCTCAACTGATGCTTCAGCTGATTCATCGAGGTAACGATAACCCAACGTCTCTTCATCTTCAAGAACCGCATACAAAGAAATGCGTTTACCGTGATCTTCAATGGTATCTTTTATAAAGTACCATTGATCATCGGTACACAGAAAACTTGCCCTACAATCTGCATCATAATCGTCACTATAAAAGAACACAGACGTGAATTCACACGGAACTTTTTCCTTCAGAAAGGATAACAAAGCTTGTAAACCAACATCACGAATGTCGATATCTTCAAATCAAATACTGTCGCCCCACTCATATTCCTTCATTTGATTACGGAAATCACCCCCGTAATGAACATCGAATGAAATAATCATTGGGGGAAGTGTTAACATTTTGCAGTTTGGGAATGTTTGATTTTGATTTTGAGAAAGGCGGAAATATAAATGAAATATATGTTTGAATGTATAAAATGAAGTATATGGTTGGTGTTTATATAATGTAAAAGTGGTCGTTGGGATAGCCGTTGGGGATTTTATATATATATATATATATATATATATATATATATATATATATATATATATATATATATATATATATATATATATATATATTTTATATGAACGGCTAAAAATTTAGGCGAATTTTTAGGCAGAGATGGACAATGCCGTTGGGACCTCTCTCATGATAGTTTCATTCGTACTCTTCGAATAATCGAATTATTTTATCTGTATTATTCGGTAAAGATGAAAACTCTATTTATCAGCTCATATTCGTCAAGAAAACATATTTATTGTTAGCCATGACGACCTCACTCAAATTTCGGGACGAAATTTCTTTAACGGGTAGGTACTGTGATGACCCGGGAATTTCCGACCAAATTTAAACTTAATCTTTATATGTTTCCGACACGATAAGCAAAGTCTGTATGTTGAAGTTTTAAAAACTTTGAACTATGTCTATGTATAAATTTCACCTTTAGACTGTTCCCGACGATTCACGAACAATTATCCGTAAATATGTATGTATATGTAAATGTAAATATATGTATATTAATTTAAATTTATAAAATATAATTTAAACATTAAAGTTAGATATGTAAAATAAGATATAAAGTAACTAAAATAAATCTTCATACATTTATATATATATATATATATATATATATATATATATATATATATATGTATATAAATTCTATACATAAATCATATTAGTGTCATAATAGATATATAGACATATATAATTGCTAATTATTAAAGATTCAATAAGTGATATAATTGGTAAATATGATATAATTAATAAATTGTAATAATAATATATTAAATGTAAATACAAATAGAAACAAATGACATAGCAATATTATTACTTTCATTATTAATATCAAAGTTTATATTATCAATATAACATACAACTTTGAATTTTGATATATATAAATGATTATAGTATTATTACTAATAATATTACTATCTTTACTAAAAATTATCATTTGTAATTAAAAATTATTATTTTCATTAATTTTATTACTTTATAGTATTATTTTGATAAGTATAAGTTATTATGTTATTATTATCATAAACATCATTAATATCCTTATAACTAATATTATTTAAAGTACCATTAATAATATTATCATTTTTTTATGATTATCTTTATAAATATTATTACAATTAATATTATTAATACTATTATTATTATTATTAGAAAATAACACAAACTATTTTTTTATCATTAATAATATTAATTTTATTATTATTATTAGTATATTTTTTTATAATTAATACAATTATAATTAGTAAATAATAATTTATTATCTATTAATTTCTAATTAAATAAAACCGTATATATATTGACTTGTTGAATCAGGGTTGTTTCCTGTCACTCTCCATCTTTTGATTTAATTGTTAAATTAGTACAAAACACTGCTCAATCCAGAGAACAAGTCCAAAATTTGTTAGAAAGGAATCTGCTTTTTAGTTTTTTTTATTTTATTTCTGTACTGGGCAAGATAAATCTGTCGACCAAATTGAGGGATATAAAGGAGAGGATGAAACACACACGTACACCGTCTCCTTCGACTCATAGTCGCCATCCACCACCATCTCAACCCTACAACCACCGGCCATCACCGGCAGCCACTCCCAACCGTGAACAATCACCACTTTAAAACCGCCGTGTTCATCTCACTCTTTCTACAAATTTTTTTTTGACAACCAAAACCATCACTTTTCCATTGTTGTTGAGCAACCATGATATCATCACTACATCTCCAGAGGCGAGTCGCCTCTTCTGCCGTTCCGGTCCGATAAACCACCCAACCGGCACCTTTGTCTCTCTCTCTTATGTTTGTTCAAGAACCATCACAACCACGGACCGACCATCCATAAACCGTCAACAGCTTTTTGCTTGTATATATTTTTCTCTTTTCTTTGAGCATCTCCGCCACCATAACCCATCACGGGCAACCCTGCAACAACCCTATCACCACCATACAAACGCCACCATCTTCACCTCACCACCTTGTAAACCACCACCCTACAACACCCACGATCACAACCACCACCATCTTTGTCTAACATACATTTGTTCGTTGTTGTGACGACCCGGAAATTTCCAACCAAATTTAAACTTTAATCTTTATATTATTCCGACACGATAAGCAAAGTTTGTTAAGTTAAATCTCAAGAATTTTAAACTGTGTTCATACATTCATTATAACCTCGACCAAATTTCGACGATTCATGAACCGTTATATATAAATAGATATGTATATGTATATATATATTATAACTTGAGAATATTAATAAAGTATTAAACGTATAATACTTTACACGAACGTATTTGTTTCAATATGATTTTCGACGAAATTAAAAAATATATATATATTAAATAATTGAATTATCAGAAACATTGAATTATGATTACAAGTCTCTGTTGAGAGGTCCACTATGATTTGAGAAAATCTATTCCTCTTAACGATATTCAGAATAATTTGTAAAGCTATTTATAAATAAAAACATAAAGTGTCATTTACGAAAGTTAGACAAAAGTTAGTGGAGAATTAGTTTCCATAATATTCTATTAATCTATTTTCAAGCGTACAATGACATTTTTAGTTTAAAAAGAACTTTATTATTAAAACGTATATAACTTTTATAAATATCTAGAATCACTTTTGACAACTCATTACTTAACCAGTATAATAAATATAACGATATTTATATTTTATTTCATTAAATATATATAACGATTTAAATTAATATTATATATATTTATACGCGCATTATACATACATAGTTTTTATACTTTTACTATACTTTAACTTTACATTTACTTTACTTTTACTTTACTTTAACTTTAATAATTCACTTTAATAATTCATACTTTAATAATTCACTTTAATAATTCATACTTTAATAATTCACTTTAATAATTCATACTTTAATAATTTACTTTAATAATTCATACTTTAATAATTCACTTTAATAATTCATACTTTAATAATTCACTTTAATAATTCAAAAATCTATTATAAATAGAATTCAATAGGTTTCATTATTTCATAGAAACTTGAAAATATATTTCTCTAAACTCTCTCAATCGATTTATATATATATATATATATTTGCTCTGTATTATTTCAAGATATTATTAGTATACATAAAATATTACGACGGAGTGCTGTCTGAGTGATTTCAAAATAGTTTTTTTGAATGAGTCGAAGCTAAGGAAATTATGGGTTATAGTTATGAAGGTGATGGGTATGGTTCATGGGTATGCTCGTGAGGTCAATCTAGTGTTTATCATCTCCGTTGCGTCTACGTACTTTCCTGCAATATTGAATCTCAATATTGATACGTTCGTGAATCTGAGGCCAACCTTGCACTTGTTAAATGACGTTATATGTATTTTTACTACGAAATACAGTATGGTGAGTTTCATTTGCTCCCTTTTATATATATTTTTGGGACTGAGAATACATGCGCTGTTTTTATAAATGTTTTACGAAATAGGCACAAGTACTAAAACTAATTCTACGTGGGTTTTTAAACCAGAAATATACCCTTAGCTTGGTAACATTAAACTACTTGTCTATGTACGGTAGGCGCGAATCCTAAAGATAGATCTATTGGGCCTGACAAACCCCATCCTGACTATGGGATGCTTTAGTACTTCGAGGTTATTTTAAACACACCTGATCTGGTGTACTTTAGAGGGTAAAACATGAACGTTAAGGCTTATTACCGGGTGCCTACAACTTATAGAATACTTTTATACACTTGCGAGTGTACATATATTTATAAACGGAAATCTTGTGGTCTGTTAATATATTGAAATGATTGTTATGATAAACCTATGAACTCACCAACCTTTTGGTTGACACTTTAAAGCATGTTTATTCTCAGGTATTAAAGAAATCATCCGCTGTGCATGATAATGCTAAAAACGAACATATATTTCATAGCATTATTCCTCAAGAAAGACAAGCTTTTAGTTGCAATTGTTCTATTTACAAGTGATATTCGTTTAAATAATAAAAGGTGAAGACAAAAGACAGATTCGACGAATTGAAGACGCAAACGACCAAAAAGCTCAAAAGTACAAAAGACAATCAAAAAGGTTCCAATTATTGATAAGAAACGTCTCGAAATTACAAAAGTAAAAAATTCAAAACGCAAAGTACAAAATATAAAATTGTACGCAAGGACGTTCGAAAATCCGGAACCGGGACCAGAGTCAACTCTCAACGCTCGACGCAACGGACTAAAAATTACAAGTTAACTATGTATATAAATATAATATAATATATAATTAATTATATTAATTATATATATATTATATTTATAAATAAAAACCGTCGACAGAGAAAGACTCCAAAGTGTGAGCTGGAATTTCAAACTCCGCGACTCGCGGAGTTTGAAGGCAAAATTGGCCGCGAGTCGCGGAGCCCCAAAATGAAAAACTGCCTATAAAGCCAACCGAATTCTGATCGCAAATGATCCATCTTTTTCTTCTTCTCCTCATACGTAAAATATATATATATATTTATAATTTATATTTTAATTTTAATTATAATTCTAATAATAAGGGTATGTTAGCGAATGTTGTAAGGGTGTAAGTCGAAATTCTGTCCGTGTAACGCTACGCTATTTTTAATCATTGTAAGTTATGTTCAACCTTTTTACATTAATGTCTCGTAGCTAAGTTATTATTATGCTTATTTAATCCGAAGTAATCATGATGTTGGGCTAATCACTAAAATTGGGTAATTGGGCTTTGTACTATAATTGGGGTTTGGACAAAAGAACGACACTTGTGAAAATTAGACTATGGGCTATTAATGGGCTTTATATTTGTTTAACTAAATGATAGTTTGTTAATGTTAATATAAAGATTTACAATTGGGCGTCCCTATAATTTACCATATACACTTGATCGGACACGATGGGCGGGGTATTTATATGTACGAATAATCGTTCATTTAACCGGACACGGAAATGGATTAATAGCCACTAGAATAATTAAAACATGGGTGAAATTACATTCAAGGGTAATTGGTGTAATTGCTAACAAAGTAGTAAAACCTTGGTTTACACGCAGTTGATAACCTGGTGTATTCATTAAACAAAGTATTAAAACCTTGTTACAATTCGAATCCCCAATTAGTTGGAATATTTAACTTCGGGTATAAGGATAATTTGACGAGGACACTCGCACTTTATATTTATGACTGATGGACTGTTATGGACAAAAACCAGACGGACATATTAAATAATCCAGGACAAAGGACAATTAACCCATGGGCATAAAACTAAAATCAACACGTCAAACATCATGATTACGGAAGTTTAAATAAGCATAATTCTTTTATTTCATATTTAATTTCCTTTATTTTATATTTAATTGCACTTCTAATTATCGCATTTTTATTGTTATTGTATTTAATTGCACTTTTAATTATCGTACTTTTTAATTATCGCAAGTTTATTTTATCGCACTTTTATTATTCGTAATTTCATTTATCGTTATTTACTTCATGCTTTAATTTAAGTCTTGTATTTATTTTTAATATTTTACATTTGGTTTTAACTGCGACTAAAGTTTTAAAATCGACAAACCGGTCATTAAACGGTAAAAAACACCCCTTTATAATAATAATATTACTTATATATATATATTTGTATTTTTATAAAAGTAAACTAATATAGCGTTGAGCTTTGTTTAAAAAAAAGATTCCCTTAGAACGAACCGGACTTACTAAAAACTACACTACTGTACGATTAGGTACACTGCCTATAAGTGTTGTAGCAAGGTTTAAGTATATCCATTCTATAAATAAATAAATATCTTGTGTAAAATTGTATCGTATTTAATAGTATTTTCGCACTAAAAATAATACTATTTTGTATACACCCCCTACGACATCAAGTATTTTTGGCGCCGCTGCCGGGGAACCTCTTAAACGCCGGAAGCGCAACGCTAATATTAAAAAAAAAAAAGAGAGAGATTTTTAGTTAACTTTTATTAAAATTCGTTTTTGTAAAAATACGTTTTAATTTTTCAAAAATATAAAAAGAAAAACAAAAATATAAGTATTTTTAAGATTTTGTTAAATATTTAAGTTTTATAAGTTTCTTTATTTTTATTTTAGTTTATAAAAATATAAGTTTTATTTAAATATCTTTTATTTATTTAAAAACAGAAAACAGAAAATAAAAAAAAAATAAATAAAGAAAAACGCGTCGAATTTAATAAGCTGTCATATGAATTTCTGAACCCCGCGACTCGCGGGGTTTTCTACATTAATTACCGCGACTCGCGGAGCTGCTCTGACACGCGAACAGGAAGCCCTAATCCTGCATTTATTACGGATTATTATTAATTATTATTATTATTAACCCTAATTATTATTATTATTATAATTAAGTTTATTTTTAATTTAAGTTTTATTTAATTTATATTTTGTTTAAATTAGTTTAATTAATTTGTAAAATTAATAGTTTTAATAAATAAATAATATAAAAATAATATTTTTATAAAAATTGTACTTTTTACAACTTTTTGTATATTTTTATATTTTGTCCCTTTTTAATTGTTGTAGCGTAATATTTGTATTTTTAGCTCATATTTAGTTTTAAACTTAGTTTTTTTTGCCATAGTTATTTTTACTCCTAGATTTTTAGTCTTTGCCGTAGAATTCCTTAAGTGCTTTTTCTTTAGACTAAGATTTAGGTGCTTTAGAATTTTGCGACGCCTTTTTAAGTTTTAGTTTCTTTTTAAGTTATTTCCATTTGGGATTTAGTTTTTCCTGTAAGCTTTAATATTTTTAGACACCTTTTACCTATGTATCAATTATCATTCCAATTAGTAATCTCAATTTGCGATTATAATTTTAAGTTAGTTGTAGTAATAAGGTTAGGTTAGTCAAGTATTTTTAAGTTTTATAAGTTTCTTTTATTTTTCCGTCACATTTTATTTTTCAACCATTTTTCTTTTTCGAATTTTTTTTTTTTTTTCGACGAACTCTTTTTCTTTCTTATTTCTCGCTATTCTAGTTTTAGGACATAGATTTTTATTCTACTTCTTATCTAAATTTCTTAAAATTACGAAAATTTATTTTAAGTGGTTAAATTGATAGACATCAAAATTTTCTGGTTCGTAGTAATAGTTGGATTTGTACGTGGACCGGGTTATTGGAGCCAAACAGTCCTCAATTATATTGAGACCAAACGAATCATGCCCCTCTGCTGCATCTTTTGGCTATTCGAAACGTGGGCAAAATCAGAAAAGTCTATTGGTTGGATAACTTATTATAATTTTTCTTTCCTTTTTAAAACTAATAGGATATTCAGTGAATGCACCGAGCAAGACGTTCACCACCTTTTGTACGTTCACCACCTGTAACTAGATCAAGACATTTAGCAAATATAACCGCCGTTGATTTTTCTTTAGAATCGTCATCCAGTAGACCAAGTACTTCAGTTCAAATTTCCGATAATCCATTTTTTGAACCCGACCTCACAATTGAGAATCCGGAAAATATTCAGGAACGGTTCGTAGATCCTGAACCATTAAACTTTCCTCCGGAGCCACCAATCATTCAAACAGAGATTGTTGAGGAACGAACCATTAAATCAGAATCATCTAGTGATACCGATTCAACAAATTCAATTATGGAGAATCTGGAACCTTTAAGTATAGAAGACCGAATGAGAGCTAAACGCACTGGCCAAGGTCACGCAATTACTCATCCAGACATTAATGCGCCAGATTATGAAATCAAAGGACAAATTCTACACATGGTGACTAATCAATGCCAATTTAGTGGTGAGCCGAAGGAAGATCCAAATGAACATCTACGTACCTTTAATAGGATCTGCACACTATTTAAAATCCGAGTAGTGGAGGATGAACAGATATATCTCATGTTATTTCCCTGGACTTTAAAGGGAGAAGCCAAAGATTGGTTGGAATCGTTACCTGAAGGGGCGATCGATACATGGGATGTTTTAGTTGACAAATTTCTTAAACAATTCTTTCCTGCATCTAAAGCCGTAAGACTTCAAGCAGAAATTGTTACGTTCACACAGAAACCAAATGAAACTCTATATGAGGCATGGACAAGATATGGAAAGTTGTTAAGAGGATGTCCGCAACATGGTTTAGACACCTGTCAAATAGTACAAATATTCTACCAAGGATGCGACATCACTACAAGAAAAGACATAGATATAGCAGCTGGTGGTTCTATTATGAAGAAAACCGAAACTGATGCTTACAAAATTATTGATAACACTGCTTCCCACTCACATGAGTGGCACCAAGAAAAAGATATCATTAGATCATCTAAAGCAGCTAGAGCCGATTCTAGCCATGACTTAGATTCCATTTCCGCAAAGATAGATGCTGTGGAGAGACGAATGGAAAAGATGACTAAGGATATTCACTCAATACAAATTAGTTGTGAGCAGTGTGGAGGACCACATTTGACAAAAGATTGTCTCAGTATTGAATTAACAATGGAACAAAGAGAGAATATTTCATACATAAACCAAAGGCCTGGAAATAATTATCAGAATAATTATCAACCGCCAAGACCAATTTACAATCAAAACCAGAATTATAACCGAAATATTCCATACAACAACCAACAAGGTCCTAGCAATCAACAAGTATCCAATAATACTTACAACCAGCAAAGACCAAATTTTCAAAACAAACCACCACAACAAACCGATGATAAAAAGCCGAATTTAGAAGATATGATGACAAAGCTAGTTGAAACTCAAACACAGTTTTTCACATCTCAGAAACAAACCAATGAACAAAATGCTCAAGCATTTAGAAATCAACAAGCTTCTATTCAAAATCTGGAACAAGAAGTAAGTAACCTAGCAAGGTTAATAGGTGAAAGAAAACCGGGAAGTCTACCTAGTGATACAAATGCTAACCCCCGGAATGAAACAGCTAAAGCCATTACCACAAGAAGTGGTACAACACTTAAACCACCTGAAATACCTGTAACTTCTGATGAAACTACTCCTACTCCACAAGAACCACAACCTGATCAAGATAAGGAAAAAGAACCGGTAGTTCAAAAAAAAAAATGAAGATAACACAGCTAAGGCTAAACCTTATGTTAAACCATATCAACCACCACTTCCTTATCCAAGTAAAATGAAGAAAGAAAAACTTGAAGCCGAGCAATCCAAATTCTTGGATATGTTTAAACAGATAAATGTAAATCTTCCTTTCATTGATGTGATTTCAGGAATGCCTAGATATGCTAAATTCTTGAAAGATCTAATTTCAAATAGAAAGAAAATGGAAGAACTCTCGGCTGTTACTATGAATGCTAATTGTTCAGCAGTGCTGTTGAATAAGATACCAGAAAAATTATCTGATCCAGGAAGTTTCACAATTCCATGTTTTCTGGGTAGTCTTAGTTCAATAGAAGCATTGGCAGACTTAGGTGCTAGTATAAATCTAATGCCGTATTCACTATACGCTAAACTAGACCTTGGAGAATTGAAACCAACCAGAATAAGCATACAACTAGCCGATAGATCAATAAAATATCCTAGAGGGATAATGGAGAACATGCTAGTTAAAGTTGGTACTTTAGTATTTCCAGTAGATTTTGTTGTTTTGGACATGGAAGAAGATTCTCAAGTTCCTCTCATATTAGGAAGACCATTCTTAAACACGGCTAAAGCAATGATAGACGTGTTCGGTAAGAAACTGACCTTAAGTATAGAGGATGAGAGTGTTACCTTTTCAGTTGATAGAGCAATGCAACAACCACAATCTGCAGATGATACATGTTATTATATTCAAACTATAGATGCACATGCAGAATTATTAGAAGAATTTCCAGAATTACAAGGAACAGGAGAATGTTCTTTAGGGGAAGGTAATGAACCAATTGATGAAGCTGAAATGTTAGCTACACTTATAGCTAATGGATATGAACCAACAACAGAAGAAATTCAAATGCTAAAAGAAGAAGACAGATATCGATACAAATCATCGATAGAAGAACCTCCGAAATTAGAGTTAAAGCCACTTCCAAACCATTTGGAATACGCTTATTTACATGGTGAATCTGAATTACCTGTAATAATATCGTCTTCTCTTACTGAAAATGAGAAATCACAACTCATTTCTGTGTTGAAAGCTCATAAACCAGCCATTGCATGGAAGATTCATGATATTAAAGGAATAAGTCCTTCGTATTGCACACATAAAATCCTTATGGAAGAAGGTCATAAAACGTATGTGCAACGCCAATGAAGACTAAATCCTAATATGCAAGATGTAGTTAAGAAAGAGATTATTAAACTGCTAGATGCAGGTTTAATTTATCCAATCTCTGATAGTCCATGGGTAAGCCCAGTTCAATGCGTGCCTAAGAAGGGTGGCATGACTGTCATTACAAATGAGAAAAATGAGCTTATTCCTACTAGGACTGTAACAGGATGGCGTGTGTGTATTGATTATAGAAAATTAAATGACGCCACCAGAAAAGATCACTTTCCCTTACCTTTCATAGATCAAATGTTGGAAAGATTAGCCGGAAATAGTTACTATTGTTTTCTAGATGGATTTTCCGGATATTTTCAAATTCCAATAGCACCCGAAGACCAAGAGAAAACCACATTCACGTGCCCTTATGGTACTTTTGCTTACAAACGCATGCCATTTGGACTTTGTAACGCCCCTGCAACCTTTCAAAGGTGTATGATGGCGATTTTTCACGACATGATAGAAGAATGCATGGAAGTATTCATGGATGACTTTTCAGTCTTCGGTGATACATTTAAATCATGTCTAGTTAATCTGGAACGAATGCTAATTAGATGCGAAAAATCAAATCTAGTTCTTAATTGGGAGAAATGCCATTTCATGGTTAAAGAAGGCATCGTTCTTGGACATAAAATTTCAAAAGAAGGAATTGAAGTGGATAGAGCTAAAGTAGATGTAATTGCTAAACCTCCACATCCCACCAATGTTAGAGGAGTTAGGAGTTTTCTAGGGCATGCCGGTTTTTACCGACGTTTCATAAAAGATTTTTCTAAAATTGCCACTCCTATGAATAAACTCCTAGAAAAGGATGCGCCATTCATCTTTTCAGATGAGTGTATCAAATCTTTTAATATTCTTAAAGAGAAACTCACTAATGCGCCGATCATGATAACACCAAATTGTAATCTACCATTTGAACTAATGTGCGATGCAAGTGATTTTGCAATGGGAGCCGTTTTAGCACAAAGGATTGAAAAACGATTTCAACCTATATATTATGCTAGTAAGACGTTACAAGGAGCACAAACGAACTATACAACTACTGAAAAAGAACTCCTTGCTATTGTCTTTGCTTTTGACAAATTTCGATCATATCTCGTTCTAGCAAAAACGGTGGTCTATACCGACCATTCTGCTCTTAGATACCTATTTTCAAAACAAGATGCTAAACCAAGATTAATCCGTTGGATCTTACTCTTACAAGAGTTTGATATTGAAATCCGAGATAAAAGAGGAGCAGAAAATCTCGCCGCTGATCATCTTTCTCGTCTTGAAAATCCTGAGTTAGAAGTTCTAAATGAATCGGCCATACAAGACAACTTTCCTGATGAATATCTATTGAAGATAGATTATAATGAAATCCCATGGTTTGCAGACTATGCAAACTACTTAGTTTGTGGATTCCTTGAAAAAGGATTATCGTACCAAAGACGAAAGAAATTCTTCAATGATATAAAACACTATTTTTGGGAAGATCCACATCTGTTTAAAAGTTGTCCCGATGGAATAATACGCCGAAGTGTATTTGGAGATGAAGCTAGTAAAATATTAAACCATTGTCACACAGGACCAACAGGAGGGCATTATGGGCCTCAACTAACAGCAAGAAAAGTTTATGATGCTGGATTCTATTGGCCTACAATTTACAAAGACGCACACCTTCTTTACAAATCCTGTGATGCATGTCAAAGGGCCAGAAAAATAAGTCAACGTGATGAAATGCCACAAAATGTCATCCAAGTATGTGAAGTATTTGACATTTGGGGTATTGACTTTATGGGTCCATTTCCAAAATCTCATAATAATCTATATATACTCGTAGCCATTGATTATGTATCTAAATGGGCGGAAGCACAAGCTCTCCCAACTAACGATGCACGAGTTGTAGTAAACTTTTTAAAACGTCTTTTTGCAAGGTTTGGAACACCGAAAGCTTTAATAAGTGATCGGGGTACTCATTTCTGTAATAATCAACTTGAGAAAGTTCTTAAAAGATATGGAGTAACTCATAAAATCTCCACCGCATATCATCCACAAACAAGTGGACAAGGTGAAAATACCAACCGAGCTTTAAAACGTATTCTAGAGAAAATCGTAGGATCAAATCCAAAGGAATGGTCCATTAAATTGGCGGATGCACTCTGGGCTTTTAGAACAGCCTATAAAACTCCAATTGGAACCACACCTTTTAGACTTGTTTATGGAAAAGCATGTCATCTTCTAGTAGAAATTGAACACAAAGCATTTTGGGCTTTGAAGACATGTAATCTTGATTTACATGAAGCCGGACGTCTACGATTAAGTCAACTAAACGAATTAGAAGAATTAAGACATGAAGCATACGAAAATTCGTTAATCTATAAAGAAAGAACGAAGAAATGGCATGATAAAAGAATCAGAAGTTCAAAAGAATTTAAAGAAGTAGACAGAGTTCTTCTTTTCAATTCACGATTCAAGCTATTTCCTGGAAAATTGAAATCAAGATGGTCTGGACCATTCATAGTAAAAAGAGTTTTCCCATACGTAACGATAGAATTAATAAATTCAAAAGGGATTGAATTTAAAGTTAATGGTCACAGAGTTAAACATTACATACATGGTCCGATGGAAGTCGACAACGAAGTTAATCACAATTTCGACACCACAGCTAACTAAGTGTGGGGAGAATCAAGTCTTTAAAGGATAATATGTATTTCTGTTAGAGTTAGATTGTCTGTTTTCGTGTAGTTCTCGAAAATGGAACCCGAATGGTCTTTCCCTAGCAGACCCTAAAGAACTAGTCTTCTCCCCCCATTCTGAATTTTTATTTTTTTTAGGTTTTTACGAAATGAAGACTGCCTGTGAACTAAACCATGGTCTAATGCTACACGCTTTGATCACTAAAAGTAATAATGACATACTACCGAGTGAAATAGTATCAGTAATCAGAGAAAGAATGGACGGAGTTAGAAAAGAATCCAGATGCGAAGATAATAAGTTACAATTTGGTAAAGGAAAATCAAAATCCGCAGCGAAAAGAAGAGCACGACACCTAGAACGATGTCACAAATGCGGAAAATGGTCACATGGAGGTAAATGTTCAAATAATCAAACCTATTCAAATACCGAATTTGTTACTTTATGCAGAGACGGACCGTTCATATGTTTAGAAGAAAAGACACTGAATGCTCGAGGTTACGCCTATGTAGCCATGGAAAACCAATTAAACCGACTATCTTATGAATGGGATAGATCATATAACTAAGAAATGTATTTCACAGGTATGTCTGTACAGTTTTTATTTTTTTAACCTTTTGATAATAAACGCTAATTTGTTCGCTAAAAAGTATTAAATTGGTATTGAATAAAATTAGGTTTGGCGACCGAAATTATTGATACCATTCAAAAATTTATTACATCACTGCGAAATTTAACGTTTATTCTTAAGGTATAAATATCTTTAATCAATCAACACAAGATATTTCAAAAATTCGTCATGAGTTAAATTAGGTCTTGGAACCGAAATTACTTTACCGAAAAGAGGGGCGCATATTTTTGATAATATTTGATTGATTAAAGTGGGATAAAAATACAAAAAGAATTTTAATTTTATTTTTACCATGTTTTTAAAATTAATATTTAAATCTTAAATTAATATTGTAAATTTTGTAAAAACAATATATTTAAAATTGTAAATATTTGAAAAATTAATATAAGCTTGGTGTGAATTTATAATATGAATTTTTAAATTAAGTTTGGTGTGAATTTTTAAAAAATATAAATTTTTAATTTTATGCATTTCAAATTTTAAGTTTGGTGTGAATTTTTAATATTAATTTTGAATTTTATATTTAAGTTGTGTGAATTTAAAAACAAAAATTTACTTTATCTCATTAAGTTAAGAATATGATTTTTAAAATTCGTCGTAAGTTGAAGACTAGGTCTTTGAACCGAAATTGCTTTACCCAAGGGAGGGACGAGAACTTTTATTATCATTATTTTTAATCTTATTGAATTAAAGTATGCCAAAAACATTAAAAACCCAAAAATCTTAGCTTTTAAAACAATCGCTACAAAAAGACAAATTTTAAAATTTTGTCGAGGGACGGACTAGGACATCGATCCGAAACGACCTCGTCCTAAATAACAAGGGAAACAAAATTTTAAAAATTAAGTACTTAATTGTTTTATAAGTTAATGATTATATTTAAAAAAAAAAAAATAATAAAAATAGCAAACTCCGCGACTCGCGGAGTTTGAAGGGTATTTCACCGCGAGTCGCGGAGGACCGAAAATCAAAAAAATAAAAATAAAAAGAGCTGAACGATCAGTTTCAGTCCACACAACCCAAAACTCAAAAACACAGCGAAATACTGCGCGAATATACACCAAAAACACCCCCAAAATCACAATTTTTAACCGTTAATCACCAAATCTTTTACTAAAATCATGTTTAGAAGGATGCTATCTAGGTATTACTCAAGAAAAACGGTAAATTTCTACACCTAAACACCATTTAATCCGAAATTTGGTGTTCTTGAGCAATTTTTTCCCCAATTTGATTTTGATGCTTTTTAGTGTAATTAGGCTTAAATTGTTTATGTATTATGCTTGTATGACCTAGATTGATGCTGTTTAACATGATTAGAAGCCTTAAACTTCAAATTTTGAGTAATCTAGGGTTTGTGTTCTTGAGCAAATTTGGGGCTTTTTGATATAAACAGGTTATGGCCGATTTTTGTCATGAATTGTTGCTAAATTAAGTAGTGTAACATGTCTAGGTAGTTAAATGATCCAAACTTTGAGCCTAAACATGATTTTGAGAATTAAAGTGGACTTTTTCAAGTCTAAAATTCATGAACTTGATTTTTGAAGGATAATGCCATTTGAGACTTGTTTAATTGCTAGTAATGATTATTTTGACATGTTATTTGAGTTGAATGCTTATGAACTTGGCGAACATTTTCGTATATGCTTATTTGAAAAAGTGTAGATTTGATAAAAATGTGAAAATGAGCTTAAGTTTGATATAAATTGATCATGTCATTGTAATTATTTTGATTGATGATTTTGCTGACACTAATGCATATTTGGATGCACAAAAATTGTGTTTGATGTGTTTTGCAGACTGAAAGGGGTGAATCTTCATCCCAAGCCCGCAATGTTCCTGCTGAGAATGTGGAACAACAGGAGGTGGATAACTACTACAAGCAGGATATACCTCCTCCAGTCATGACCTTTTCTGATATGCACTTGGAAGAGTTGCACCCGAACCTGAGATTTGACAGACTTTGGATAGATTATCCAAAATATCAAAGGGGTTTGCATACTCTTCATTCTAAGGTTGTTGAGGTACCGAGGGTCATAGAATGGGGACCCTTAGAAGCTGTAGAATTGGCCGGGCCAATTAGGGAATTACTTGTACAGAGGTATGGTAATTCTTCTTTTAATGACTGGGTACGTTTATTCACCATGCGTAGACCTGTATATAAAGTATGGTGTGAAGAATTGTTATGTAGTATAGAGTTGAATGATCGGGTAGCTAGTTTAACCGATCGTTCTTTTATTAGATTTTTGTTAGGCGGTTCGATGCGCCACATGTCTTTACTAGACATGGCTCAGGCTTTACGTATATATACGCCTGAGGAGTTAGCGTCTGCCGATTGTAGAGGATTGATACTAAACGGTAGAAAGATAGATGAAAATTTTGATACACACGGTGTGTGGAGTCAAATGACAAGCCATCACCGTTTCAAAGGGGGAAATTACTCTTATTTGGATATAGATAGAGCCGAATTAAGAGTAATTCATAGGTTTTTAGCTAATTCGATTACACAAAGGGGTAAAAACAAGGAAAAAGTAAATGAACAGGATTTGTTTTACCATATGTGTATTCGAGACCCACAAAGCGCTGTAAGTATACCATATTGTGTGGGTTATTATTTATCAGCTATGGTTCGGGGGATGAGACCGCATAGCATAATAGGAGGTGGTATTTTTATTACTTTGATTGGTGAATATCTCGGTGTGGATATAAGTCGGGGGGGATTATTAGTAGAAGAACCGGAACCCCGCGATACTATAGGTTTAAATGTATACCATGGTGCGAAAGTTTTAAAGAGGCGAAATAACGCCGCAGTACGATACCATGGTAGACATCCACAGGTGGAGAGAAACCAACAGCAAGGTAATGTAGGAGGGGGGAATGAGATGCAAGAAATGCAAAGGTTTATAGCTTCTCAGGAATACGAAAATGCTAGACAGAGAGCATTTGAAGATTGGCAAGTTCATCAGAACCAAATCATAGCTCATTGCCAACATATAGGTAGAAACTATATTCCTACACCGAAACCCATCTTCCCCCCCTGGTCTATAGAGATGCAGCCACCGTATCCTACGTATGACCCTGCCGAAGCATTCTATAGCACCTATGGTTATGCTTGGAACCCCTATTGGTACCAGTATCATCCCTAGTATATTAAATTTTTTTTTATTTATTTTGTAATTTGTAATTATTGATACGTTTAATACTTTTGTTAATATTGTAATCATTTTTATAATTATCTAACTTTTATTCTTAGAATTTAATAATTTTTGAATGTGGGGTAATATACCAAACTTCAAAAATATGTATATATGTTTGCAGTTTATCTTATGTACACAACAGGGTAAAACAACGCATTTTCAAAGACTGGCATTAAGTTCAGCAAAAGCAACTAATTTTGACGACAAGATGCAAAATATATGTGAAATAACAACAAGACGGAATGAACAAATGATGTGCACCATTTATCATTCAGCAAACAAACGCCAATATATTTGGAAACTTTGGTAAAATTTAATCATTTTCACACAAATCACCCTCAATAATTTAAATTGTTACTGATTTCTTGCAAATGGGGGCATTGCAAGATCTTAAGTGTGGGAAGGGGTTAAATTCTTTCGGATTTTAAAATTTTTTACTTTATACACTTGGTTACCATTAAAAATACTAGTAAAGCAGTAGTTGTATTAGAATCTAGTGCTCTCTGATAAAAAAGAACAGCCCTAGTCTTATATACTAACTACCCAATTCTAGTAAAAATTTTCAAAATTTTCAATTAAATGAACTCAAAATCATGTTTATACATATTTATGAACGATAAAACTAGGTTTTAACACCGAAATTATTGTTACCTCAAAAAGGACATAAATTGAGAAACAAACCAAAATGTTAAAATTCATTTAAAATGGAATAGAGGACGATAAAAAGGAAAATAAAAGCCAAGTGTGGGAAAATTTACCAAGTTATCTTAAACATATGTCACATATATCTGAAACAAATAACTGAAAATACTTTTGCTTTGGACTAAACTAAACTGTTTTACCCGATAAAAGAAAAGAAGAGATGGATCTACACGATGAATCAATTCCATCATTAAAAGGAAGTAAAGTCTTCCGAAAAAGACACGCGCTTCTTGATTTAGGTCATGAAGTTGTCGTCCAGACCAGCTGTAGGTTGACGAAAAATCTAGAAAAGTCATCACTAAAATCAGCAGGAAATCCACGGACCTTAGCATTAAACAGGGTCGCCAAGTGGTCAGATTTACCCTAACCATGAGAAGGATTTATCTCGTACAATGGGGGGGCACCATGCAAATTAGCTGGATAAGACTAATGAATCAGATCCCCAGAAAGGATAATCTCCTTAAAGATTAAAAATCAGCTTTTAAGACTGATATTACTCAATCCTTGAGATTGACCTTAAAGATTGAGAATTCAAACTCATGGAATTCAATAATATCTAAACTTGAGCTTGAACGAGAAAATATTTTGATCAAAATTACAAACCGATTTGTTTTCTGAAAACCCTATTTTCGATGCGTTCATTACCATTGAACGTAAAATCCTAGGAATTCACCTGGAATTCATTAGGTCACCTGAACTAAATCGGGTGTCAACCGTAAGAACGGTGGTTGCCTAGTGGTCAAAGACAGGACCTTGTGCCATACCGAAAAATTATAAGGGTGAGCTTTACTATTGCTCCTACCAAGGATAGTAATTGCGTCCGACACGTTATAGACCATAATTAAAAGCATGTCAGGGGACATTGCCTTAACAGTTGCTTGTTCAACGCTTTCCTTTACAACCGGACGGTAGTTTACCGAAAGGTAATATACGGGACAAGTAAACTGGACGTGTTGCTTTCCAAATACAAGGTTAGCAAGTGGGTGACACAAAACCACAAGTTTTGAGCTAAAATTTTCAAATCTGAAACCCACCAAACCCACAAAAATATTTTGCAAACACCGGTAAAGGGTTATTCCGGAAAACTTATCTAGGGTAAAAACTAGATTTAATTTTCAAAAGATCAAATGTTTTCATAAAGATCCAATTTCCTTAATGGATCTAAATTTTTATAGTCATGTGGGACTGTAAACCATATCGTTACTACCATTGTTTATACCGCCATATAGAAAATAAATGATGTACAAAGTGTGAAGAATAAAGAAGTGATTCTAGTATTTCAAGACGATATTGCTTGAGGACAAGCAACGCTCAAGTGTGGGAATATTTGATAATGCTAAAAACGAACATATATTTCATAGCATTATTCCTCAAGAAAGACAAGCTTTTAGTTACAATTGTTCTATTTACAAGTGATATTCGTTTAAATAATAAAAGGTGAAGACAAAAGACAGATTCGACGAATTGAAGACGCAAACGACCAAAAAGCTCAAAAGTACAAAAGACAATCAAAAAGGTTCCAATTATTGATAAGAAACGTCTCGAAATTACAAAAGTAAAAAATTCAAAACGCAAAGTACAAAATATAAAATTGTACGCAAGGACGTTCGAAAATCCGGAACCGGGACCAGAGTCAACTCTCAACGCTCGACGCAACGGACTAAAAATTACAAGTTAACTATGTATATAAATATAATATAATATATAATTAATTATATTAATTATATATATATTATATTTATAAATAAAAACCGTCGGCAGAGAAAGACTCTAAAGTGTGAGCTGGAATTTCAAACTCCGCGACTCGCGGAGTTTGAAGGCAAAATTGGCCGCGAGTCGCGGAGCTCCAAAATGAAAAACTGCCTATAAAGCCAACCGAATTCTGATCGCAAATGATCCATCTTTTTCTTCTTCTCCTCATACGTAAAATATATATATATATTTATAATTTATATTTTAATTTTAATTATAATTCTAATAATAAGGGTATGTTAGCGAATGTTGTAAGGGTGTAAGTCGAAATTCTGTCCGTGTAACGCTACGCTATTTTTAATCATTGTAAGTTATGTTCAACCTTTTTACATTAATGTCTCGTAGCTAAGTTATTATTATGCTTATTTAATCCGAAGTAATCATGATATTGGGCTAATCACTAAAATTGGGTAATTGGGCTTTGTACCATAATTGGGGTTTGGACAAAAGAACGACACTTGTGAAAATTAGACTATGGGCTATTAATGGGCTTTATATTTGTTTAACTAAATGATAGTTTGTTAATGTTAATATAAAGATTTACAATTGGGCGTCCCTATAATTTACCATATACACTCGATCGGACACGATGGGCGGGGTATTTATATGTACGAATAATCGTTCATTTAACCGGACACGGGAATGGATTAATAGCCACTAGAATAATTAAAACAGGGTGAAATTACATTCAAGGGTAATTGGTGTAATTGCTAACAAAGTAGTAAAACCTTGGTTTACACGCAGTTGATAACCTGGTGTATTCATTAAACAAAGTATTAAAACCTTGTTACAATTCGAATCCCCAATTAGTTGGAATATTTAACTTCGGGTATAAGGATAATTTGACGAGGACACTCGCACTTTATATTTATGACTGATGGACTGTTATGGACAAAAACCAGATGGACATATTAAATAATCCAGGACAAAGGACAATTAACCCATGGGCATAAAACTAAAATCAACACGTCAAACATCATGATTACGGAAGTTTAAATAAGCATAATTCTTTTATTTCATATTTAATTTCCTTTATTTTATATTTAATTGCACTTCTAATTATCGCATTTTTATTATTATTGTATTTAATTGCACTTTTAATTATCGTACTTTTTAATTATCGCAAGTTTATTTTATCGCACTTTTATTATTCGTAATTTCATTTATCGTTATTTACTTCATGCTTTAATTTAAGTCTTGTATTTATTTTTAATATTTTACATTTAGTTTTAACTGCGACTAAAGTTTTAAAATCGACAAACCGGTCATTAAACGGTAAAAAAACCCCCCTTTATAATAATAATATTACTTATATATATATTTGTATTTTTATAAAAGTAAACTAATATAGCGTTGAGCTTTGTTTAAAAAAAAGATTCCCTGTGGAACGAACCGGACTTACTAAAAACTACACTACTGTACGATTAGGTACACTGCCTATAAGTGTTGTAGCAAGGTTTAAGTATATCCATTCTATAAATAAATAAATATCTTGTGTAAAATTGTATCGTATTTAATAGTATTTTCGCACTAAAAATAATACTATTTTGTATACACCCCCTACGACATCAGTGCATTAGCTCATTTTAAGGATATTACTTGGAGTCATTCATGGCATATTTTGAAAGACGTTGCATTCGAGTCATTGAGTTCATCAAGATTATTATTAAGCCAATTATAGTTGGATGTATTATGAAATGGTGTGCATGCCGTCAACTTTCGTTGTAAAGAAAGTTTGTCTTTTAAAAACGAATGCAATGTTTGTAAAATGTATCATATAGAGGTCAAATACCTCGCGATGTAATCAACTATTGTGAATCGTTTATAATGTATATGAACGGGTCCTTTCAGTTAGTTTCAGAGCGGTGGTCTTAGCGAACCAGGTCTGCATTAGTGTGTCTAACTGATAGTCGTTAGGATGCATTAGTGAGTCTGGACTTCGACCGTGTCTGCATTTTAACAGTTTTGCTCATCATTCTTGTCGAAAATTACCTTCTTATCATTCTTAGTCTAGACACATCTTATTGCATTGATTGCATGAATAGTGTATAGAAAAAATTCATATCTTAGCGTATCTGCTAATTCATATCTTAGCGTATCTGTTACTGTAAACTTTGCCTGACATATTCCGTAAATTCCTCCGTAATCTACGAAACCTTTTGCTCTATATAATTAGAATACCACCCGATAGCCGGAAAATCATTTCATATCGAAAAATTCTTTATTCAATCGTACGAAATGGAATTCGTCATTAGTTCAAGTCCCTCGGATTCCGAAATGGAATCCCACTCAAGTTCCGAAAGCAGTGTGACCGGAATGGATCAACCAATTAGTCATCATCTATTCTGGATGAATTGGGGATGGGTTCGTAGCCTCCTTAATCATTGGAGACAAGAAGAAGGTGATCCCTTCCATCCACCACATTGCCCTCTTGGCGAAGAACCTGAAGCACTTACCGGTGAACCTATCCGAAACACCATTTTCTCTCTTATTTCTAGAGTATCTCGTCACGATTACATACTACACTGAATTCTAGATTTTATTTATCCGCTCGTCCGAACCGACAATCACCCCGGTGTAATAGAAGAAGTCAACGAGCTTCGTGCTCGGGTAGTGGCTTTGGAGAATATGGTGCAAAGGTTACAAACACCAGCAGCAGCAGCAGCATAAACAGTACCACCATCAGCAACACCAACAGTACCATCACCACCACCAACACCAACAACAACATCCACATCACACACCGCAACATCACAATATGTATCTCAAACATCAACGTCATACGCCCTGTAAATATCCAGGAATATCAACAACAACAAACGATGAAGTATTAATTCATAAACTTCATTGAAGAGATATCTCTGCGGCAGTTATGTAATCTCCAAAATCTTAGAGATTATTTAATTCTGACCGTAAATCGGATGAGTGAACGGAGATGGTAGAGTAGAAACTTTGATCGAAAATGGTGTACGATTTACAAGCTAGAATTGATTTACGAACAGCATCAACAGGACCGTAGCATCATCAACACAGTCAGTGCCGTCAGTATCTTCAGAATCAACAGCACCTGTAACATCACAAACTCTGTCAGTTCAAGAATCATTGTGGACATCATTACGAATCAACAACAAATATATTGTATCAACGAGTTATGAAGTATTAACTCATTTCCAATCGAAAGATTTATATGTATATTTTATATGTATAAATTTTTAAACCATAATAAATCTTCCCGTACTAAGCTATTATGTGTGAATCTTAACTACTCAGTTAATTCATATTACAAATATGCAATGATGTACGTCCTTTGTCCGCAGTTAACCATCGTTAATTACAATCTCTGTCTCAATTCAATAAAAAATCTAATTCATAATAAATCAAGTGTATTATTCGAATATATGTTTGATTTTACACTTTCATCATCGATGTACTCGAAACTTTTCAAATAACATCATTCGTACCTTGCGAAGTTCACAAGAATTTCACGAAAACCAACAAATAACAAAGTAATGATTCATAATTTCAATATTATTGAAGAAATACTTATGCAATTTATAAAGTTTTAGGGATTACTCAATTCTAGTTCCAACCATAAAACAAATGAGTTTAATTTAATATTAACTCATTAAATCTATGTTACATCTAAAGAAAATATACACATATATTTTCATAAAGACTGTAATAAACTTCTTTTGTACAAAATATTAATTGTGAAAATTTTTTTTAACGGGTAGGTAATACCCGAGAGATATATAAATTCACAATTAATATATTACATTTTTCGAAACTGATTCAGCAATCATCAAATATACTCCCTACTTTCACAACAATATCCATTCTTTCATATAAATCAAAACAATCATACTCATTCAAATTCAATTACATATTCTGATTTTGAAATCGCATAATTCAATTCGAAATATAACCAGTATCATCACTCTTAGATTCCTATATCTTTCAAAGCTATACTTTGACTTCAAAACTGTGTTAGAACATCATGTGTATTAACGATTACAATATGTGCTCAAACCCTTCGAAATTCCTGAAGACACTTCAACTAAGGAACAATCGAGATGATGATCCAACCACATGTTACCCACAGTTATACACCTGAAATACTCTCAAAACCCATGTCATAGTTCGACACGTATCCGTGTTAGTCCCTTTGGCATTTACTAGCTAAAATAACTTTTCAATTCCGTTTCAAAATAGACAGTTTTGTCACAGCTCCAGCAAGTCATCTTCGACTTCTCAATCAAAACAGTCTTATTATAACCTCGATAGATACGTTGCCCTTTCGCCAACGTTACCGGGGAATCGTTTATACTCACCACATTAGCAATAAACTTACCAACAACATCATTGATCTTTGACTTTCCAAAAAAAAAATTCATTATAATTATCGAAACCCTATCATATACTCATTCGTACCTTATAACAAGAATTTCCATACCAATTATTGAGAATCAGCAATCAGTATTTTGAAACCTCGCAGCACGTCTACATCAACAATTACATATACACACAACGTCTACCTCCAAGACTTACATTCTTTGAATGAGAAATTTCTGAAAAACACCCTAAACTGCGAACCAGTTCTCGAAATTTTGAAAAATGCTGATGAAGCAGCAAAAACTTTTTACTGTAAACGACCTTAATGTAGCGACCCCGACAAATCGTCAAGTGACGGCGTCGACAACGTAGGTCCCATTACCTGGTCATAAGTCTTTAAAACAGACGTTTGACCCAAAATATGTCGCATCCATTCAAGTGTAAAGATTGTTTCAAAGTTTACAAAGATAATTGACCACAAGTTAAGTTACAACGTTATAAGTACAAATGAAAACTATGCGACACAGTTTAAATAAGTTCAAAAGATGCTCCAAAGTGCATGTATACTCGACATCCAAGCAAGTATCAAAAGAGTGCGGAAGCATGTATCACTAAGCATTCAAAACCTGAGAAAACATAGAAGAATCTGTCAACGAAAACGTTGGTGAAATCATAGGTTTAGTAAGTATTAAACGTTGTTTTTAAACCACAAGATTTTGTATTTCCATAACGTAGATTATCCAAATCATTTGCATTCCAAAAGTGTTGTTATACGCAAGCACTCAATTATCAAAACTTAACCAACGTTACCCCATCACACAGTGCTAGAACCCACACTAAAACACAAAAATATATTTCATCCGCATAACGGTAGCGAACCGTCCGAATGAGGGTTTGTTAAACCCGTATGGCCACACAATATAAGTTCTCGCTTACACCCTGCAAGTGTAACTAATGATAATCGAATTGAGGCATTTTTGTTCTAACTCGCACGTGGAATGTTTGTTTTCACACTTGTGTTCAAAACATAAAAGTAAGTAGTACAAGATGTAACAAAGTATATGTTTTCTCAGCCCACGATTTAAAAGTATAAAATTTGTTGAAAAGGTGGGACTATGATCTCACCTTGAGCGCGAGAGTTAATAAAGTACTTCAACAAGTAAACGCGTGCAAAGACAAAGCTAGTCTTGACCTAAACATATAGGTTATATCAATATCGGTAAGCACAAACGGTCAAAGATGTTCAATTAGTCCTATGGCTCGTTACGACTTGATTATATTAACATGTGAATCAACTAGTCAAGTTTCATGCAAGTTACAAGTAATTAATCATGTTAGAAAGGTTGCATAAGTATTTGGTTAAGTTTGACAAAAAGTCAAACTTGGTCGGGTCAAAGTCAACGGAAAAGTCAACGGGGTCGGGTTGGGTATCCGACAATTTTTCTAAGTTATATAATCATATATGAGCATGTTGGCCAAGTTTCATGTTAATCGGAGGTCCGTAGCATAGCAAACATTTTACGTCAAAATATCAAAGCAAACAGCCCATTTTAGTGTATCAGGACGGTGTCCCAAAAATCAGGACGGTGTCCTGATATGAAGAGTGGGACGGCGTCCCAATTGTCAGGACGGCGTCCCAATATGAAGGGTGGGACGGCGTCTAGGAGGTTGGGACGGCGTCCCAAAAGGCTTACAGGTCCTGTTTGCAGAAAACACAAGGCACGAGCCAAACTTCAATCAATCCTAGTTTATGATCCGCAAACAATCAAGACATGTATTTTATATCACCGGAAAGCTCTTTCGACAAGGAACACAACTAGATACATTTCCTAAATCAAATTTATCATTTTAGACAACAAAAATCTCGTCGAAAGTTCGTTAAACGTTCCAAAACAAGGTTTCAAGTTCATCAATTGCAATTCAAGTTTCGGGAATCCAATTTATACATATGATATGCCGTTTTGAAGGTAATGAAACATGTAATACAACTAAACACTTACTAACAACATTTCATGGCATTCAAATCATCAAAAGTTCATTTAAAGTCTATCAACTCTAACGAAAATTTACAAAAATCAATAGTCATGAGTTTGATGTTTCCTTAATCAACCTATACATCAAAACGAAGCTAAAGATACTAGTAACACTTTTAAAACATGTACTTTAACAATCTAACAACATTTGATCATCCAAAATCAAGGATTTAGCAAGCAATTTTCATAATGAACTAGTTACTCCCAAAAACAACAAATCGAGCATACAAATTACATACACGACATCACAATGAGCCATAGACACCAATTAACATACTTTTAAGTCAAGAACACGAATTTAAAGAAATCTAGTGTTTAAGAAATGTTACCCAAAATCGAAGTGGTTAGCATCAAATCGAAGAGGATGATGAGAGGATCAAGAATATGTAGTTTGTTTGGATTGAAGCTCGCTTGAACGGATTTGGATGATGATTTAAGGTTTGAATGTTGGGAGAGTTTGAAAGTATCAAAAAGGAAGAAGGAGGTGAAATGAATGGATGGAGGAGAAGGGTTGACTAGTTGACCTAGTCACTAGTTTGACCCTTTGACGACTTTAGTCCTTCGAGTTCAAATCGGGTGCGGGATATAACCAAACGATTTATTTTAAGTTACACGGGAGTACGGGAGATATTGAGATCCGATAACGAGAATATTTAAAATATTACATAACAAAGGATACGAATCTAGATACGAAGGGTATTATTTAAAAAGAAAAAGACGGGCGTTAAAATAATTTAACGGAAAAAATGCGGGATGTTACATTATCCACACCTCAAAAGAAATTTCGTCCCGAAATTTAGTTGGAAGTAGTAGTCGATATCTCTTACTCGAGACTTTACGTTGTCAATGTTATGAATAAGTGAAGGCACGTCCTTGAGTGTTCTCATGAATTTGGATAGTTAGGGTATTTCGTTGTATTAAGGTTCGGTTTTTTTTACGATCCCTGGTTTCAATTGGTTTTCCTATGAAGAGAAGTTTGTCATCGATAGTTGATGTATCTAGCAGGATTGCACGTTCCTGTTCCGCAGGAAACGTTTCTAAGTTTGTTACATGGTACACAGGGTAAGCGGAAACTCAATTGAGTCAGAAGTTCCAAACGGTAGGAAGCGGTTCCAATACGCCCCAAGGTTTCAAAAGGGTTAACGTGTCGCGAGTTTAACTTTCCCTGATTCCCGAAACGGATTACACCTTTCCAAGGTGCGGGTTCTCAATATTACACTGTTACAGGGATTTTGTGAGGTTTTCATCTAAGTTTGGTATAACTCTTTTGGTGACTATGGGTTGTCTCGAGCCCTTCTCGGACTTGAATGATCTCAATTGTTGTTTCTTGATTGAGTTCAGATTCTGTGTTTTGTTTGCCACATGCGTTGGTTAAATGAACAGGGGTACGACATTAGAGGTCATATAGGGTTTCGGAAAGTGAGGGTGAACACACGAGTGGTAACTACTGTTGTACGAGTGATCTACTAAAGGTGACAATACGAGTTTGTGACATGTCTTTCCAAGACGTAAATCGTTCGTTTGCTCGGTTCATCGGTTTGTGGGTGGTACGTGGTACTCATGTCTAAGCGGGTCTCCAGGGTTTCTTGTAAAACTAGAAGTGAAACGAGTATTTCGATACGGGATAATTGACAAGGATACACCGTGTTGGAATAGAATCTCTTAAGATATGTTTGAACAAGTTAGTTAGGGTTCAAAAAAAAAATGTTCGTTAGGACTATTCACCCTCGTGGCGAATACTAATGTAATGTGAGGAGTTTCTCTATCCATGGAGAAATGTTACAAGGAGTTTCCTTAAACGGAAATGCGAGCGATAAAGATAGGAGTGAAATGAGGACTGAGAATAGGATGAGCTTACATCTCGAGGTTGCCATAACGCGCCTCTAGTTGTCGAAAATTGAAGTCTGGAAGAGAAACAAGATAGTACACGTAATTGTATAGTTCGGGGTTGAATAATAGTTGGCCGATTTTCAGAAACACAAGGACGTTAAGTCAAAGAAGAGTGAAGTATCGTTGGATTGTGTGTTATCTTAAATTCCAGTAATATCAGACAGTAACGGTGAAATAACAGAGGTATGTGTGTGGTACGTGATGACGAGAAAGTTGATCGGATCTACATTTTAGTATTCGAATTCTTCGTGCAAAATAACGAATTTTAGTTACGTTAATTTTGAGTCGAGAGAGTATGCCTTTCGGCGTTCATGTAGAAATATTTCCATGTTTGAGTTCCATCTGTTGCTATACGATTTTAACTAGAAATGTTGGTGTGAAGAATCACGCTCAAGGTTCGAACACGGAGAGGTTTAAAGTTTTCCCTTAGTGAGTTAACGAGTTTAAAAGTCGGGTAACACGAGAAAAGTCAGAAATGAATCTTCGGTGATAACAGGCGAGATCTAAGATTTTACGAATACAAGTCTGAGTTGAGAGAGTTTCATGATTACGTGTGGCTTGATTTCGAGATTGATTGTAATGCCTTGACCATTAACATCATGGTCTAGAAAATTTGACTTCGTTTAACAGAAATTCTCACTCGGAGAATTTGGTATAGAGTTGCTCTTTTCTCAAAGTTCGAGCGTAAGATGATGATGTTGTTCGTTTGCCTTCTTTACTTGAATAAGTTAAGATGTCATCTATAAATATGATAACAGATTTGTCTAGATAAGTTGCATACGTGGTTTAGGAGGTTCATGAATACGGACGGAGTCCTAAATAAATCAAACGGTACTAAGAGGGATTTACAACTAACGTTGCGAGCTCGGAAAATGGCTTAGGAGACATCGTCTCCCTTAACCCCCAATTGATGATAACCAGAACGGAGGTCGATTTGGAATACACGGGATCCACGCAAATAATCATGAGGTAATGGATACGAGGAAGAGAGTATTGGTTTCCAACCGAAAGTTACTTAGTTCACAATAATCTATACATAAATGTAGGGCAACAATTTCTCCTTAATGAATAGGTTTTGAGTTCCTTAGTTCTATAGGTGTCGAGTCCAATTTCTTAACGCATATCCTCCGATAAAATTTATAGGCACACAATATTTTCCGTCGGTCACTTAAATCGTCTAAGTAGTATCTGGGGGAAAGAGGTGGAATATAAAGAGCACGAGTCAAATCCTTGGTTATAAAACGTCTAACGGTACTCGAATCGAATAAGTATGAAATATACGGTTTGTTGTGAAGAAACGTACCCGTGACTAGTCCATCATCGTCTCGGGCATCCTAGGTGTCGATGTTGTAAGTTCAACGGCGTGCGTTGGTTTTTGCTTTATTCTTTGGGCATTCATTCCTAAAATGACCCGATTGGCCACATTTGTAGCAAATACTCGGCTTTGGTGCGTCGGGCCCCTTTTGAGTGACGGGGGCGGTACTTCCACAATACTTGGCAATATGACCACTACCTTGGCACCGATGGCAAATTAGCTTGCCACATTCACCAAAATGATGCTTGTGGCATTTGTTGCAAAAAGGTCGTGTCCCGGCATAACTTTTCTTGCTGACGGGGGTGAGAGGTTCCTTGGCAAAGTTGTTGTTGTAGTTACTCGATTGGGGGGCTTCCCATTTTCTTTTGTTGTCACCCGACTCATCCTCGGCTTTAGGTGCCGGCACTTCAATCTCGTCTACCGTTTCGATCAATTGACGGGCCATATTCAGGGCCTCTTGGTGATTACTGGGTTTGGATGACATTACTCCTTGTTTGATGCTCTTGGGAAGACCATCCATGTAAAGTTCAACCCTTAGAGGTTCGGGGGTCACGAGGTTTGGGCACATCAAGGATAGATCAGAAAATCGTTGATTATATACCTTTAGGTCATTTCCGACCGCTTTTAAAGTTCTTAGTTCGTGTTCGAGCTTACGGGTCTCTTCGCGCGGGAAGTATTCGGTGATCATCTTTTTCTTTAAGTCAGCCCATGAGAGAGTGTGAGCTTCATCGATACCCACCGACAGCACATACGTATTCCACCATGTGAGGGCGATACCGGCAAAAGTGTGGGTGGAATATTTGACTTTGTCTTGGTCCCGACAACCGCTTATGCTAAAAACGGCTTCTGTTTGCTCAAACCATCGGGTGAGCACAACCGGTCCTCCGGTCCCATCGAAGGTGTGAGGTTTGCACCCCATGAAAGTTTTGTAGGAGCAACCCTCGTTTGAATTACCGGCTCCATGGTTGTTGTGGTTGTGGTTGTTATTGATGTCGGAGGAGATACTAGCCATAGCCGCACCTATGGCGGTGGCTATCATGCGTTGAAAAGCTTGTTCGGAAGTTTCATTACGTGGCCCGCGACGGGGAGGCATTGTTCCTTCAAGACACAAGAATATCGTTGATTAGTATTCTCAATAATACTAATCATGATAGGGAATGATGATGTAGAGAAAATTTTCCTTGACTCGCCTTAAATTCTTTATGTCATAATGTCGGAATGTCCATATGAATCTCCGTAATATAATCCCGGAAATTATATTACCCTGATTCTCATGTGCATTTAACATTACCTCATAAAGTCAAGGTGGCGCGTCAACAAAATTTATCAACGTAAGATCAAGATCGAATACGAGTTAGATATGATAGAAGAGTTCGAGTATAGACGCACAAATAGTCAAGTAATTCCTACTTCAGTCTATATGCCGGTTGTAGTCTAGATTCACCTATGTACCCTATGACTCGGGGTGGACACAAATGAACTCTAAATCCCTACAACCAAGGCTCTGATACCACTTGTAGCGACCCCGACAAATCGTCAAGTGACGGCGTCGACTATGTAGGTCCCATTACCTGGTCATAAGTCTTTAAAACAGACGTTTGACCCAAAATATGTCGCATCCATTCAAGTGTAAAGATTGTTTCAAAGTTTACAAAGATAATTGACCACAAGTTAAGTTACAACGTTATAAGTACAAATGAAAACTATGCGACACAGTTTAAATAAGTTCAAAAGATGCTCCAAAGTGCATGTATACTCGACATCCAAGCAAGTATCAAAAGAGTGCGGAAGCATGTATCACTAAGCATTCAAAACCTGAGAAAACATAGAAGAATCTGTCAACGAAAACGTTGGTGAAATCATAGGTTTAGTAAGTATTAAACGTTGTTTTTGAACCACAAGATTTTATATTTCCATAACGTAGATTATCCAAATCATTTGCATTCCAAAAGTGTTGTTATACGCGAGCACTCAATTATCAAAACTTAACCAACGTTACCCCATCACACAGTGCTAGAACCCACACTAAAACACAAAAATATATTTCATCCGCATAACGGTAGCGAACCGTCCGAATGAGGGTTTGTTAAACCCGTATGGCCACACAATATAAGTTCTCGCTTACACCCTGCAAGTGTAACTAATGATAATCGAATTGAGGCATTTTTGTTCTAACTCGCACGTGGAATGTTTGTTTTCACACTTGTGTTCAAAACATAAAAGTAAGTAGTACAAGATGTAACAAAGTATATGTTTTCTCAGCCCACGATTTAAAAGTATAAAAGTTGTTGAAAAGGTGGGACTATGATCTCACCTTGAGCACGAGAGTTAATAAAGTACTTCAACAAGTAAACGCGTGCAAAGACAAAGCTAGTCTTGACCTAAACATATAGGTTATATCAATATCGGTAAGCACAAACGGTCAAAGATGTTCAATTAGTCCTATGGCTCGTTACGACTCGATTATATTAACATGTGGATCAACTAGTCAAGTTTCATGCAAGTTACAAGTAATTAATCATGTTAGAAAGGTTGCATAAGTATTTGGTTAAGTTTGACAAAAAGTCAAACTTGGTCGGGTCAAAGTCAACGGAAAAGTCAACGGGGTCGGGTTGGGTATCCGACAATTTTTCTAAGTTATATAATCATATATGAGCATGTTGACCAAGTTTCATGTTAATCGGAGGTCCGTAGCATAGCAAACATTTTACGTCAAAATATCAAAGCAAACAGCCCATTTTAGTGTATCAGGACGGTGTCCCAAAAATCAGGACGGTGTCCTGATATGAAGAGTGGGACGGCGTCCCAATTGTCAGGACGGCGTCCCAATATGAAGGGTGGGACGGCGTCTAGGAGGTTGGGACGGCGTCCCAAAAGGCTTACAGGTCCTGTTTGCAGAAAACACAAGGCACGAGCCAAACTTCAATCAATCCTAGTTTATGATCCGCAAACAATCAAGACATGTATTTTATATCACCGGAAAGCTCTTTCGACAAGGAACACAACTAGATACATTTCCTAAATCAAATTTATCATTTTAGACAACAAAAATCTCGTCGAAAGTTCGTTAAACGTTCCAAAACAAGGTTTCAAGTTCATCAATTGCAATTCAAGTTTCGGGAATCCAATTTATACATATGATATGCCGTTTTGAAGGTAATGAAACATGTAATACAACTAAACACTTACTAACAACATTTCATGGCATTCAAATCATCAAAAGTTCATTTAAAGTCTATCAACTCTAACGAAAATTCACAAAAATCAATAGTCATGAGTTTGATGTTTCCTTAATCAACCTATACATCAAAACGAAGCTAAAGATACTAGTAACACTTTTAAAACATGTACTTTAACAATCTAACAACATTTGATCATCCAAAATCAAGGATTTAGCAAGCAATTTTCATAATGAACTAGTTACTCCCAAAAACAACAAATCGAGCATACAAATTACATACACGACATCACAATGAGCCATAGACACCAATTAACATACTTTTAAGTCAAGAACACGAATTTAAAGAAATCTAGTGTTTAAGAAATGTTACCCAAGAAGTGGTTAGCATCAAATCGAAGAGGATGATGAGAGGATCAAGAATATGTAGTTTGTTTGGATTGAAGCTCGCTTGAACGGATTTGGATGATGATTTAAGGTTTGAATGTTGGGAGAGTTTGAAAGTATCAAAAAGGAAGAAGGAGGTCAAATGAATGGATGGAGGAGAAAGGTTGACTAGTTGACCTAGTCACTAGTTTGACCCTTTGACGACTTTAGTCCTTCGAGTTCAAATCGGGTGCGGGATATAACCAAACGATTTATTTTAAGTTACACGGGAGTACGGGAGATATTGAGATCCGATAACGAGAATATTTAAAATGTTACATAACAAAGGATACGAATCTAGATACGAAGGGTATTATTTAAAAAGAAAAAGACGGGCGTTAAAATAATTTAACGGAAAAAATGCGGGATGTTACACTTAACAGTAAAAAGTTGGATGATAAAGGATAGTATATTGGCAAAGCTCAGAAAAAAAGAAGCTTTGGAACTGGAAAACGGATTGAGCAAAGTATGAAGGAGGCTGTGGACAAATCAGAAAGGCTGAACCTGTCTTCAAAGAATTCAAATGATTCAGTACTTGCTGAAGTCATTAACAAATACCTTGCTCCTGACTCTAAACCCCTGCGAACAATATCCTTCATCATCCTCTGATATTAGACATTCTAAGATATCATCGTATCTTTCATTATAAATATCATCCATACTTCTGAAGATATTTTTATAATTATTCTTATCTGAAATTAATTACCTCTTCGCGCTATCTGTATTATATCATAAAAGAAACTATTTTAGTTTCTAAATTCTGAAACATTCGAGTTTAAAATAGGAATATTCTTGAAGAAGTGTTGGGAGCTGAAGCATGAGTTAGTATAATATAATGACACTTGATCAACGTGATTATATTACAGTAATTCATGCTGAGTTTCTAAATGAAACATGATGATTCACAGATCATAACGTCATCATGTGCTATGTTACACGACTCTTGTATTCTCTTTGATCTCTAAATATCAAGAAAATATTTCTTGATGACTCGGCCTTTTCCGAGGTATTCTGGTAATTTGACAAGTCAAGATCGTGCCATTACAATTTCCTTCCTAGAACATTAACAATGTTCATTTTGAAATTTATATCTGCGAATTCTGGACCATTACAAGCGGTGCTTAATCGCAAGAAGAAGAAACGAAAGGACAAAGCTCCGAACTAGAAATGGGAGTATAAATCATAGTAAATAGAAGAGAGCATTAACTATGGATGACAATGATTATAGAAGAAGCAAGGACTTTGAAATATAAGGGAAGATATAAAACCCAACAACAACCCAGAAATCACAAATCGTATATATCAATGCATATAGCAATATAAAGACACGGGAGAACTAAAAACACTATAAAACCAAGAGTATAGTAGAAGTAAATAGATTCTTTCGGAGGCAGATGAAAAAGAAGAGCGACAGATATGAAAGTGAGGAGTATATCAAGAATCAGCACTGGATGAAGCATATTGACAAATACTTTAAAATATGAGTTGAGAAGGTGTGAGTTGTAAGAAAACAAATGAGGTGGATTTATAGTGAAATATCCGACGGAGAAATCAAAATGGATTATCGCATTAATTCGAAGAGGATCATAATTTCCTTAATCGCCGAATAATCAAATCCAATATAGATTACAAAGATTTTGTTTTCGGAGATCAATCGTGATGACGTCAAAAGATACGACGAATCACTATTATCTTATTTCATTCGTTTACGATAACTTCACTCACACGCTTCGAGTAATCGAATTATTTTATCCATGCTTCTTGAACATGATAAAACTTTATAATCGTTATAATAACATTCTCATTGTTAGTCATGACGACCTCTATCAAATTTCGGGGACGAAATTTCTTTAACGGGTAGGTACTGTGACGATCCGGAAATTTCCAACCAAATTTAAACTTTAATCTTTATATTATTCCGACACGATAAGCAAAGTTTGTTAAGTTAAATCTCAAGAATTTTAAACTGTGTTCATACATTCATTATAACCTCGACCAAATTCCGACGATTCATGAACCGTTATATATAAATAGATATGTATATGTATATATATATTATAACTTGAGAATATTAATAAAGTATTAAACGTATAATACTTTACACGAACGTATTTGTTTCAATATGATTTTTGACGAAATTAAAAAAAATATATATATTAAATAATTGAATTATCAGAAACATTGAATTATGATTACAAGTCTCTGTTGAGAGGTCCACTATGATTTGAGAAAATCTATTCCTCTTAACGATATTCAGAATAATTTGTAAAGCTATTTATAAATAAAAACATAAAGTGTCATTTACGAAAGTTAGACAAAAGTTAGTGGAGAATTAGTTTCCATAATATTCTATTAATCTATTTTCAAGCGTACAATGACGTTTTTAGTTTAATAAGAACTTTATTATTAAAACGTATATAACTTTTATAAATATCTAGAATCACTTTTGACAACTCATTACTTAACCAGTATAATAAATATAACGATATTTATATTTTATTTCATTAAATATATATAACGATTTAAATTAATATTATATATATTTATACGCGCATTATACATACATAGTTTTTATACTTTTACTATACTTTAACTTTACCTTTACTTTACTTTTACTTTACTTTAACTTTAATAATTCACTTTAATAATTCATACTTTAATAATTCACTTTAATAATTCATACTTTAATAATTCACTTTAATAATTCATACTTTAATAATTCACTTTAATAATTCACTTTAATAATTCATACTTTAATAATTCACTTTAATAATTCATACTTTAATAATTCACTTTAATAATTCAAAAATCTATTATAAATAGAATTCAATAGGTTTCATTATTTCATAGAAACTTGAAAATATATTTCTCTAAAATCTCTCAATCGATTTATATATATATATATATATATATATATATATATATATATTTGCTCTGTATTATTTCAAGATATTATTAGTATACATAAAATATTACGACGGAGTGCTGTCCGAGTGATTTCAAAATAGTTTTTTTGAATGAGTCGAAGCTAAGAAAATTATGGGTTATAGTTATGGAGGTGATGGGTATGGTTCATGGGTATGCTCGTGAGGTCAATCTAGTGTTTATCATCTCCGTTGCGTCTACGTACTTTCCTGCAATATTGAATCTCAATATTGATACGTTCGTGAATCTGAGGCCAACCTTGCACTTGTTAAATGACGTTATATGTATTTTTACTACGAAATACAGTATGGTGAGTTTCATTTGCTCCCTTTTATATATATTTTTGGGACTGAGAATACATGCGCTGTTTTTATAAATGTTTTACGAAATAGGCACAAGTACTAAAACTAATTCTACGTGGGTTTTTAAACCAGAAATATACCCTTAGCTTGGTAACATTAAACTACTTGTCTATGTACAGTAGGCGCGAATCCTAAAGATAGATCTATTGGGCCTGACAAACCCCATCCTGACTATGAGATGCTTTAGTACTTCGAGGTTATTTTAAACATACCTGATCTGGTGTACTTCAGAGGGTAAAACATGAACGTTAAGGCTTGTTACCGGGTGCCTACAACTTATAGAATACTTTTATACACTTGCGAGTGTACATATATTTATAAACGGAAATTTTGTGGTCTGTTAATATATTGAAATGATTGTTATGATAAACCTATGAACTCACCAACCTTTTGGTTGAAACTTTAAAGCATGTTTATTCTCAGGTATTAAAGAAATCTTCCGCTGTGCATTGGCTCATTTTAAGGATATTACTTGGAGTCATTCATGGCATATTTTGAAAGACGTTGCATTCGAGTCATTGAGTTCATCAAGATTATTATTAAGCCAATTATAGTTGGATGTATTATGAAATGGTGTGCATGCTGTCAACTTTCGTTGTAAAGAAAGTTTGTCTTTTAAAAACGAATGCAATGTTTGTAAAATGTATCATATAGAGGTCAAATACCTCGAGATGTAATCAACTATTGTGAATCGTTTATAATGTATATGAACGGGTCCTTTTAGTTGTGGAGGCTTGAAACCCACATGCTCGGTCACCAACAACACGACCATCTATTTCTCTGTATCATTCAGTTCACCATGATTACCACCATCCAACACCCGTCAACAAAAACACCATCACCTTAGCCACTATCTGTTTCTCTTACGATTAAAAAAAAAAAGAAACACCTCGGTAAACTGCTATCCTTTTCTTCTTCTTCCGTGTCCATCGAAAAACACCCAACAAACCACCCCACATGTATTTTTGCTGTTACAACAAGGTTAGTGACAAAGTTGATAATTTAAAGATTTTAAAAAGAAAAGTGATTATATAATAATCACAACTTGATATTAATTGGGCACATGGACGAATTTTTACCAATTACTTCATTTTTGATGATTGAATGGTGGGGACACACACATGAGGAAAGTCCTATGGTTTTAAGAAAAAAAAAAGATATTAACATGGACTTTTATTAATTTAAAAATAAGATAGACAAATGTATTCCATTAAGATATAGTTAGTGGGATAATGGTAGGGTCAGGATTTGGAAAATGAAATTTAGAATCAATTGTCTAGCGAGAATTTTGAGCCGTATAGTTTATTTTATTGGACTTCCTACGTAGGCTTATGATATTAGTATTGAGCCGAGGTAATTTTGGGCCGTGAATGGATAAGTTAGTAAGTGGGATTGTTGGGCTGTGAAACAAGTAATTCGATTGGGCTACCATTTTCAGTTGGGCCGAAGTTTTAATGTTGGGTCGAGGTTCATTTTTCTTTTGGGCCGAAGGGAATAGGATAAAAATAAATGGGTTCATATTAAATCACCAAGATAGAAATGGTTGAGTGGTGTGGGGTGTTGCTAGGGTGAGCGAAAGTTCGCGGGTTCGAGCCCTGTCTGAGGCATCCTTTTTTAGGGAAAAAGCTTTTAAAGGTAGTTTCAAGTATTATTATTTTTATTGTTATTATTATTATTTTTATTGTTGTTGTTGTTATTATTATTATTATTACTCTTATTGTTATTTTTATCATTATTATTTTTATTATCATTATTATTATTTTTAACATTAATATCATTATTTTTAACATTATTATTATTATTATTATTATTATTATTATTATTATTATTATTATTATTATTATTATTATTATTATTATTATTATTATTATTATTATCATCATCATTTTTATTACTAGTATCATTATTATTGTTATTACAACTATATTATTATTAAAAGAATCATTTTTAGTAAAGTTATTATTTTTATTAAACTTATTATTAAAGTTATTATTTTAAAACTATCATTAGTATTATTATTAGAATTATCATAAATTTTATCATAATTAGTATTATTTTTATCATTATTATTATTAGTATTATTAATATATCAAATGAAGATTTTCTATATAAAAAAAATATATTTAGGACATAAAACCTAACCATATTAATAATTTTGTAATAAATGTTAAAAATCTATAAAAAAAATTAAATATTTCTAATTAAGTTATTAATAAAATCACTGATAATATATATATTTGTTCGATTACCATTACATGTATTAATACATATAAATGATATAGGTACGTGAATCCGAGGCCAGCCCTATACTTGTTCAATGTCGTCATATGTATTTTTACTACAAAAAACAGTATGGTGAGTTTCATTACTCCCCTTTTAAATGCTTTTGCAATATATATTTTTGGGACTGAGAATGCATGCGCTTTTATAAATGTTTTACGAAATAGACACGAGTAATCGAAACTACATTATATGGTTGAATGATCGAGATCGAATATGCCCCTTTTTATATAGTCTGGTAATCTAAGAATTAGGGAACAGAAACCCTAATTGACGCGAACTCTAAAGATAGATCTATCGGCCCAACAAGCCCCATCCAAAGTACCGGATGTTTTAGTACTTCGAAATTTATATCATGTCCGAAGGAGGATCCCGGAATGATGGGGATATTCTTATATTCTTATTGTTAATGTCGGTTACCAGGTGTTCAATCCATATGAATGATTTTTGTCTCTATGCATGGGACGTATATTTATGAGAAATGAAAATCTTGTGGTCTATTAAAATATTGGAAATGATTATTTATGTTAAACTAATGAACTCACCAACCTTTTGGTTGACACTTGAAAGCATGTTTATTCTCAGGTATGAAAGAAACATTCTGCTGTGCATTTGCTCATTTTAAAGACAGTATTTGGAGTCGATCATCGCAATGGAACCAGTTGTTGGTGACTTCGTCCAGATGGATTAGGATGGGTCCTTTCACTTTACCCCCAGATTTCTCACTGCGGGAGCCTTTCGCTCAACCGCATTTGATGCTTTTGAGGTGTTAGCTTCTGTAGGCATTATAATCGCATTTGAAAAGTTCTGTGCGATTAAATGGTCCAGCTTGCATTGCTCGTATGCTTCTGCAATGAATTCTGCCAAATCTCTACAGCGATTAGTGTCATGACCATAATCATCATGGAAAACACAAAACTTTGACCGATCGCGCCTGCTATTCTCTCTCAAAGCCTGCGGATCAGGGAAAGACTTAGCGACACTTTCTTGTAACAAAATTTCCTTAGGCGTTTTTGTTAGCATCTGAATGATATTGAAAGATTCATTGTTCCACTTTCGCTTAGAATAGCGATCACGACGGCCATACCCATGGTTATCATTTTGCCCTTGAAACCTGTCATTTCGCGGGTATGCACCGCCGCTGTTTTTTCGCGAAAAACTTGGTCCACGATAATTGTCACTGTTACCATCACGAAAAGAATCATTGTCATCTCGCCAACTTTTGTCTCTACCCCACCCACATGCAGGAGTTATAGTGCTATCCTCTCCACCGCGGAGATAATCATATGTTTCCTGTTGAACTTTAGCAAAAGTGTGCGAGACATCTCTTCGCAGCCTTCGCACCAGAGTTGGATGTCGCTGCGGATTAATAGCATGCAAAAATCAAGAGATTTTTTGATCTTCATGTAGGCTTAGAATCTTTTGACATTCGTAGATGTACCGCGTAAGTAACGCATTCAAGGTTTTTTTGTTGCCTTGTTTAATATCGTGACATTCGATATGTGTCTTTTTCTGCGGTAGTAGATTCTGGAATTGTAACAAAAAAATTTCGCGAAGATCAACAAAGTCAATAATACTGCGAGATTGCAGACTATGAAACCACTCCCTTGCTGACTCTTGCAAAGCCATGGGGAACACTCTACACGCAATTGGTTCATCCCAATATAGGTGCTTACCACCCCTTAAAAGCGTTGCAAAAAATCTAAGGGATCGGTTATACCTGAATAAACTCCCAGAGTTGCCGGCACGATCGGCGGAGAAACAATTGGATAGTCAGAAATATGCTGGGCAAACTGGTCCTCAGCAGTAGTGATTTCTGTTGCCTTCTTTGTGCGAGTATCTGTGTTCTCCGCACAAAACTTGGTAATCATGTCTTGCAAAAAATTTGGCTGATCAAACTTATATTGCATTGATTTTGGCGCAATGCTTCTGAAAGCATCCACCAAAAAATTTTGAGCATTTTCTCTGTGGGCAGCATCATATGCTTCACCTTCTTCTCCATAACGAGGGAAAGGTGTTGGTGGGCGTTTTCGCTTAATATGTGGAACTTTAACAAATTCTTCCACACTATCCGAATCATCAGAAAATTCGCTTTCCTCTCTTGGCGCCTTAGCCATTTTTGAGTTATATGCAGAATTCAAATTAACGCGCTCTTCTGAATTATCACTATCACTATCGTTGCGCTCAATAACTAGGCGATCGACCTGTGATCCTGAATCATTTAGCGGCCATAGGTAAGTTCGCGGTATGCGGGACTCGCGACTACATTTAGCATCTTTCTTAGCTTGTTCAATGGTGGTGCCACCAATTTTTCCAGTTCACAGACTAGATTTTCCAGCCAAAGCCCTCATTCGCTTTCCTTCAGTAATTGTTTCATCGCGATTTTGCAGCAAAGTTCTGCGCGCAATCATTTTCTCAGCAGCAATTTCTGGCTGCGAATCACTAGCGTTGTTTACAGTGGATGTTTTAGCAATCGGTTCCTGAACCGATTTTCCCGCGGTTATACTAGCATTTGTTTGCAACGGAAATATCACGACGTTCTGCGAATCGCCGGGCAGTTCATCAGCATTCGCAGAAATGCCAGTTTGCTTTTTATTTGTCATCGTGACTGTCAAGCAGATCAACTGATTGCGTATTCAAAAATTACCTGTAAATCATCACAACAAAAACACGATTGAAATTAAACCGACGAATTAGTTGTTTGATGGCTCGAAACAAAAAATTTTCAGTTTAATTTGTAAAACGTGTCCCACGGATGGCGCCAATTGATCAATCCTTAATTAGCGATGTTACTTAATTACGGATTGAGTGCAATAAGATTATAATGGAGGACGGAATGTTTGATGATTATTTTGGGCCCCGATGATCGTCTTTCACTTTAACTATCAAGTGATCAACCACCCCGACCCGGTCTTGATTGTTAATTAGCATAATTCACCTTTGAGCGATGTAAAAATCCCTTGGGCAAGATCACAAGTGGAAATTACAAAGGCCTGGGCAAAATGGCAGAGAATCAACAACCCATAAATGAGAGGTCATGCTCCCTATTTATAGTGTTCGAGATATCCGCGGTCTGCGAATTACCTAACCATCCGCGGAAACTCAGCGGATTAAACCGCAGTCTCTTATTAACGCGGAAACATAACTGCTGTACTTTATTTTCAGCGAATATTGCATATCTTGGATTTAGGGTCCGCGTAATTCTGCTCTTGGCCTGTAGCAAATAAAATATACATATACAACGCTATGAATATATTCAGTGTGTTTGAGACAATGATCTGTTGATGTTAAACATGTTCTCTGGCGATTATAAAAAATCCATAACAAACCCAACACCACAACCAATAAAGTCAACCGAAAATTATTAAATTGAGGCGGATGAAGTATTTTTGTTTCTTTCCTGTAGAGTAGTATTAAAAAGTTCCTAACAAGTGCTCTTATTTTCCAAACTTAGGGTGTGTTTGTTGACCTCTTAAGTGCATAGTTCAGCGTTGAATGCTGAACCATTCAATATTCAGCGCGTTTGTTTCTAACCTCTGAATGACATATGACGCTGAATGGTTCAACATTTAGTGTTGAACAATTCAGAAGTGAATCACTCTCTTAACCATTAGTTCAGCGTTGAATGCTGAACCATTCAATATTCAGCGCGTTTGTTTCTAACCTCTGAATGACATATGAAGCTGAATGGTTCAACATTTAGTGCTGAACTATTCAGAATTGAATCACTCTCTTAACTATTAAATACCTAAATTTTCTCTAATATCATCTTCAAATTATATCAAGAACACTTAACAAACAAGTATATTGAACTTTTTATTCATGAAACATATTAATAAGCTAATTATTCTCAATTTATATCACGCATTTAAAATGACTATCAAATATCTTGTTTTCATTTACAACCAAACTTATAACTTCTATGTTAAATATCAAATACTTATGACTTATTTAAGACACCCTAGTAATGGGAATCAGACCGCAGATTCTTTTGGCCATTTTTTTTTTTTTTTTTGGTACTACTTCGTAATACTTTCTTGAATTTAAACACAAAATACCACTAAACGAGTATTGGTATTTATACGGAAGTTGGAGCCTTATTTAACCTTACCCCATTCAATTAAACATGTTCGCAATCTTACGTATTGTCAGTAGTGAAGTACATGTGATAGTAACCGGAGCACATGGATATCAGTGTGCCGATTATTTTATACTTCGTACTAATTATTAATATGATCTTATTTTTTATGTGGTATTAAAAAATAGATTTTTTATTCTAAAAGTGGTTAACTCCTTTAGCTAATGTCAACAAAAGTATACTAGCTGGCAAACACAATTGGCTAGTTCTGGCTTGTTAATAGAATAAAATAATATTATCTACAAATATCCTTATATAAAAATCCGGATGGCTTAAAAAAATAGCAAGTATACCACACGTTTTGGTGAAAATCAATAACATTTATTGAGGAAAAGATTTAGTGATGGTGATATCTTAAATAGAGTATTGTTAAATTACTATTCTATTAGTAATTTTTTTTTTAACAGCGATTGGGATCACTCGAGGAAGACTAAACCACCCGTTGCGATCATCTCCCGTTTCGACTATGCAGATGCAGCGATAATAACCCCGCCCCATCGCTGCCCGGAAGGAAACCTTGAAACCAATCCAATGGTACGGCCAAGTAAAACCCCCTCCCCTTTAACCCCCAAACGATATGGGAAATGTGCCATGGGTGGATACTTCATGGCATGAATGAAATTGTGTTTTTAATATGTAGCCAACGGGGGTCGAACTCCTGACCTCCCCTAAAGGAGGCAAACCACTGCTGTCCACATCACAACTTCTTCTAGTAATTTTTTTTTTTATATGAATGTATTACAAAATTATTGGAATCTAGACAATAATATACAAATTACAATGATATAATTGATATAATTTACGATGGTGAGGTTGTGGTAGCTGATACGTACGTGAATGGTACATGATCCTGGAATTGGACCCGCGACAATATCGACAGTCACAATGTGAAATGTCCCGTTCTTATTGATTAAAAACGTTCCATATTAATTGATTTCGTTACGAGGTTTTGACCTCTATATGAGACGTTTTTCAAAGACTGCATTCATTTTTAAACAAACCATAACCTTTATTTCATCAATAAAGGTTTAAAAAGCTTTACGTAGATCATCAAATAATGATAATCTAAAATATCCTGTTTACACACGACCATTACATAATGGTTTACAATACAAATATGTTACAACAAAATAAGTTTCTTGAATGCAGTTTTTACACAATATCATACAAGCATGGACTCCAAATCTTGTCCTTATTTAAGTATGCGACAGCGGAAGCTCTTAATAATCACCTGAGAATAAACATGCTTGAAACGTCAACAAAAATGTTGGTGAGTTATAGGTTTAACCTATATATATCAAATCGTAACAATAGACCACAAGATTTCATATTTCAATACACATCCCATACATAGAGATAAAAATCATTCATATGGTGAACACCTGGTAACCGACAATAACAAGATGCATATATAAGAATATCCCCATCATTCCGGGACACCCTTCGGATATGATATAAATTTCGAAGTACTAAAGCATCCGGTACTTTGGATGGGGTTTGTTAGGCCCAATAGATCTATCTTTAGGATTCGCGTCAATTAGGGTGTCTGTTCCCTAATTCTTAGATTACCAGACTTAATAAAAAGGGGCATATTCGATTTCGATAATTCAACCATAGAATGTAGTTTCACGTACTTGTGTCTATTTTGTAAATCATTTATAAAACCTGCATGTATTCTCATCCCAAAAATATTAGATTTTAAAAGTGGGACTATAACTCACTTTCACAGATTTTTACTTCGTCGGGAAGTAAGACTTGGCCACTGGTTGATTCACGAACCTATAACAATATATACATATATATCAAAGTATGTTCAAAATATATTTACAACACTTTTAATATATTTTGATGTTTTAAGTTTATTAAGTCAGCTGTCCTCGTTAGTAACCTACAACTAGTTGTCCACAGTTAGATGTACAGAAATAAATCGATAAATATTATCTTGAATCAATCCACGACCCAGTGTATACGTATCTCAGTATTGATCACAACTCAAACTATATATATTTTGGAATCAACCTCAACCCTGTATAGCTAACTCCAACATTCACATATAGAGTGTCTATGGTTGTTCCGAAATATATATAGATGTGTCGACATGATAGGTCGAAACATTGTATACGTGTCTATGGTATCTCAAGATTACATAATATATAATACAAGTTGATTAAGTTATGGTTGGAATAGATTTGTTACCAATTTTCACGTAGCTAAAATGAGAAAAATTATCCAATCTTGTTTTACCCATAACTTCTTCATTTTAAATCCGTTTTGATTGAATCAAATTGCTATGGTTTCATATTGAACTCTATTTTATGAATCTAAACAAAAAAAGTATAGGTTTCTAGTCGGAAAAATAAGTTACAAGTCGTTTTTGTAAAGGTAGTCATTTCAGTCGAAAGAACGACGTCTAGATGACCATTTTAGAAAACATACTTCCACTTTGAGTTTAACCATAATTTTTGGATATAGTTTCATGTTCATAATAAAAATCATTTTCTCAGAATAACAACTTTTAAATCAAAGTTTATCATAGTTTTTAATTAACTAACCCAAAACAGCCCGCGGTGTTACTACGACGGCGTAAATCCGGTTTTACGGTGTTTTTCGTGTTTCCAGGTTTTAAATCATTAAGTTAGCATATCATATAGATATAGAACATGTGTTTAGTTGATTTTAAAAGTCAAGTTAGAAGGATTAACTTTTGTTTGCGAACAAGTTTAGAATTAACTAAACTATGTTCTAGTGATTACAAGTTTAAACCTTCGAATAAGATAGCTTTATATGTATGAATCGAATGATGTTATGAACATCATTACTACCTTAAGTTCCTTGGATGAACCTACTGGAAAAGAGAAAAATGGATCTAGCTTCAATGGATCCTTGGATGGCTCAAAGTTCTTGAAGCAAAATCATGACACGAAAACAAGTTCAAGTAAGATCATCACTTGAAATAAGATTGTTATAGTTATAGAATTTGAACCAAAGTTTGAATATGATTATTACCTTGTATTAGAATGATAACCTACTGTAAGAAACAAAGATTTCTTGAGGTTGGATGATCACCTTACAAGATTGGAAGTGAGCTAGCAAACTTGAAAGTATTCTTGATTTTATGAAACTAGAACTTTTGGAATTTATGAAGAACACTTAGAACTTGAAGATAGAACTTGAGAGAGTTAAATTAGATGAAGAAAATTGAAGAATGAAAGTGTTTGTAGGTGTTTTTGGTCGTTGGTGTATGGATTAGATATAAAGGATATGTAATTTTGTTTTCATGTAAATAAGTCATGAATGATTACTCATATTTTTGTAATCTTATGAGATATTTCATGCTAGTTGCCAAATGATGGTTCCCACATGTGTTAGGTGACTCACATGGGCTACTAAGAGCTGATCATTGGAGTGTATATACCAATAGTACATACATCTAAAAGCTGTGTATTGTACGAGTACGAATACGGGTGCATACGAGTAGAATTATTGATGAAACTGAACGAGAATGTAATTGTAAGCATTTTTGTTAAGTAGAAGTATTTTGATAAGTGTATTGAAGTCTTTCAAAAGTGTATAAATACATATTAAAACACTACATGTATATACATTTTAACTGAGTCGTTAAGTCATCGTTAGTCGTTACATGTAAGTGTTGTTTTGAAACCTTTAGGTTAACGATCTTGTTAAATGTTGTTAACCCAATGTTTATAATATCAAAAGAGATTTTAAATTATTATATTATCATGATATTATGATGTACGAATATCTCTTAATATGATATATATATATTAAATGTCGTTACAACGATAAACGTTACATATATGTCTCGTTTCAAAATCATTAAGTTAGTAGTTTTGTTTTTACATATGTAGTTCATTGTTAATATAATTAATGATATGTTTACTTATCATAATATCATGTTAACTATATATATAACCATATATATGTCATCATATAGTTTTTTTACAAGTTTTAACGTTCGTGAATCACCGGTCAACTTGGGTGGTCAATTGTCTATATGAAACCTATTTCAATTAATCAAGTCTTAACAAGTTTGATTGCTTAACATGTTGGAAACATTTAATCATGTAAACATCAATCTCAATTAATATATATAAACATGGAAAAGTTCGGGTCACTACAGTACCTACCCGTTAAATAAATTTCGTCCCGAAATTTTAAGCTGTTGAAGGTGTTGACGAATCTTCTGGAAATAGATGCGGGTATTTCTTCTTCATCTGATCTTCACGCTCCCAGGTGAACTCGGGTCCTCTACGAGCATTCCATCGAACCTTAACAATTGGTATCTTGTTTTGCTTAAGTCTTTTAACCTCACGATCCATTATTTCGACGGGTTCTTCGATGAATTGGAGTTTTTCGTTGATTTGGATTTCATCTAACGGAATAGTGAGATCTTCTTTAGCAAAACATTTCTTCAAATTCGAGACGTGGAAAGTGTTATGTACAGCCGCGAGTTGTTGAGGTAACTCAAGTCGGTAAGCTACTGGTCCGACACGATCAATAATCTTGAATGGTCCAATATACCTTGGATTTAATTTCCCTCGTTTACCAAATCGAACAACGCCTTTCCAAGGTGAAACTTTAAGCATGACCATCTCTCTAATTTCAAATTCTATATCTTTTCTTTTAATGTCAGCGTAGCTCTTTTGTCGACTTTGGGCGGTTTTCAACCGTTGTTGAATTTGGATGATCTTCTCGGTAGTTTCTTGTATAATCTCCGGACCCGTAATCTGTCTATCCCCCACCTCACTCCAACAAATCGGAGACCTGCACTTTCTACCATAAAGTGCTTCAAACGGCGCCATCTCAATGCTTGAATGGTAGCTGTTGTTGTAGGAAAATTCTGCTAACGGTAGATGTCGATCCCAACTGTTTCCGAAATCAATAACACATGCTCGTAGCATGTCTTCAAGCGTTTGTATCGTCCTTTCGCTCTGCCCATTAGTTTGTGGATGATAGGCAGTACTCATGTCTAGACGAGTTCCTAATGCTTGCTGTAATGTCTGCCAGAATCTTGAAATAAATCTGCCATCCCTATCAGAGATAATAGAGATTGGTATTCCATGTCTGGAGACGACTTCCTTCAAATACAGTCGTGCTAACTTCTCCATCTTGTCATCTTCTCTTATTGGTAGGAAGTGTGCTGATTTGGTGAGACGATCAACTATTGCCCAAATAGTATCAAAACCACTTGCAGTCCTTGGCAATTTAGTGATGAAATCCATGGTAATGTTTTCCCATTTCCATTCCGGGATTTCGGGTTGTTGAAGTAGACCTGATGGTTTCTGATGCTCAGCTTTGACCTTAGAACACGTCAAACATTCTCCTACGTATTTAGCAACATCGGCTTTCATACCTGGCCACCAAAAATGTTTCTTGAGATCCTTGTACATCTTCCCCGTTCCAGGATGTATTGAGTATCTGGTTTTATGAGCTTCTCTAAGTACCATTTCTCTCATATCTCCAAATTTTGGTACCCAAATCCTTTCAGCCCTATACCGGGTTCCGTCTTCCCGAATATTAAGATGCTTCTCCGATCCTTTGGGTATTTCATCCTTTAAATTTCCCTCTTTTAAAACTCCTTGTTGCGCCTCCTTTATTTGAGTAGTAATGTTATTATGAATCATTATATTCATAGATTTTACTCGAATGGGTTCTCTGTCCTTCCTGCTCAAGGCATCGGCTACCACATTTGCCTTCCCCGGGTGGTAACGAATCTCAAAGTCGTAATCATTCAATAATTCAATCCACCTACGCTGCCTCATATTCAGTTGTTTCTGATTAAATATGTGTTGAAGACTTTTGTGGTCGGTATATATAATACTTTTGACCCCATATAAGTAGTGCCTCCAAGTCTTTAATGCAAAAACAACCGCGCCTAATTCCAAATCATGCGTCGTATAATTTTGTTCGTGAATCTTCAATTGTCTAGACGCATAAGCAATCACCTTCGTTCGTTGCATTAATACACAACCGAGACCTTGCTTTGATGCATCACAATAAATCACAAAATCATCATTCCCTTCAGGCAATGACAATATAGGTGCCGTAGTTAGCTTTTTCTTCAATAACTGAAACGCTTTCTCTTGTTCATCATTCCATTCAAATTTCTTCCCTTTATGCGTTAATGCAGTCAAGGGTTTTGCTATTCTGGAAAAGTCTTGGATGAACCTTCTGTAGTAACCAGCTAGTCCTAAAAACTGGCGTATGTGTTTCGGAGTTTTCGGGGTTTCCCACTTTTCAACAGTTTCTATCTTTGCCGGATCCACCTTAATACCTTCTTTGTTCACTATGTGACCGAGGAATTGAACTTCTTCCAACCAAAATGCACACTTTGAAAACTTAGCGTACAATTCTTCCTTCCTCAATACTTCTAACACCTTTCTCAAATGTTCACCGTGTTCTTGGTCATTCTTTGAGTAAATAAGTATGTCATCAATGAAAACAATGACAAACTTGTCAAGGTATGGTCCACACACTCGGTTCATAAGGTCCATGAACACAGCTGGTGCATTAGTTAAACCAAACGGCATGACCATAAACTCGTAATGACCGTAACGTGTTCTGAAAGCAGTCTTTGGAATATCATCTTCTTTCACCCGCATTTGATGATACCCGGAACGTAAGTCAATCTTTGAATAAACAGACGAGCCTTGTAGTTGATCAAATAAGTCGTCGATTCTCGGTAGTGGGTAGCGGTTCTTGATGGTAAGTTTGTTCAACTCTCGGTAGTCGATACACAACCTGAATGTACCATCTTTCTTCTTGACAAACAAAACAGGAGCTCCCCACGGTGATGTGCTTGGTCGAATGAAACCACGCTCTAAAAGTTCTTGTAATTGGCTTTGCAGTTCTTTCATCTCGCTGGGTGCGAGTCTGTAAGGAGCACGAGCTATTGGTGCAGCTCCTGGTACAAGATCTATTTGAAATTCAACGGATCGATGTGGGGGTAATCCCGGTAATTCTTTCGGAAATACATCGGGAAATTCTTTTGCAATGGGAACATCATTGATGCTCTTTTCTTCAGTTTGTACTTTCTCGACGTGTGCTAGAACAGCATAGCAACCTTTTCTTATTAGTTTTTGTGCCTTCAAATTACTAATAAGATGTAGCTTCGTGTTGCCCTTTTCTCCGTACACCATTAAGGGTTTTCCTTTTTCTCGTATAATGCGAATTGCATTTTTGTAACAAACGATCTCCGCTTTCACTTCTTTCAACCAGTCCATACCGATTATCACATCAAAACTCCCTAACTCTACTGGTATCAAATCAATCTTAAATGTTTCGCTAACCAGTTTAATTTCTCGATTCCGACATATATTATCTGCTGAAATTAATTTACCATTTGCTAATTCGAGTAAAAATTTACTATCCAAAGGCGTCAATGGACAACTTAATTTAGCACAAAAATCTCTACTCATATAGCTTCTATCCGCACCCGAATCAAATAAAACGTAAGCAGATTTATTGTCAATAAGAAACGTACCCGTAACAAGCTCCGGGTCTTCCTGTGCCTCTGCCGCATTAATATTGAAAACTCTTCCACGGCCTTGTCCATTCGTGTTCTCCTGGTTCGGGCAATTTCTAATAATGTGGCCCGGTTTTCCACATTTATAACAAACTACATTGGCATAACTTGCTCCGACACTACTTGCTCCGCCATTACTCGTTCCGACACCATTTGTTCCTTTCGTTCTATTAACCCCTGGTCCGTAGACCTCACACTTCGCCGCGCTATGACCATTTCTTTTACACTTGTTGCAAAATTTGGTGCAGAACCCCGAGTGATTCTTTTCACACCTTTGGCATAGCTGCTTCTGATTGTTGTTGTTGTTGCGGTTATTATTGTTGTTGGGATGATTGTTGTAGTTGCTGTTGTTGTTGTTGTTGTTGTTGTTGGGCCGTTTGTTGTAGTTGCGATTGATGTTGCGATTGTTGGGATAATTGTTGCGATTATTGTTGTAATTGCTGTTGTTGTTGTATTGGTGATTCTTATCACCGTTTTCCTCCCACTTTCTTTTGACTTGCTTCACATTGGCCTCTTCAGCAGTCTGTTCTTTAATTCTTTCTTCAATCTGGTTCACGAGTTTGTGAGCCATTCTACATGCCTGTTGTATGGAGGCGGGCTCGTGTGAACTTATATCTTCTTGGATTCTTTCCGGTAATCCTTTCACAAACGCGTCGATCTTCTCTTCCTCATCTTCGAATGCTCCCGGACACAATAGGCACAATTCTGTGAATCGTCTTTCGTACGTGGTAATATCAAATCCTTGGGTTCGTAACCCTCTAAGTTCTGTCTTGAGCTTATTGACCTCGGTTCTGGGACGGTACTTCTCGTTCATCAAGTGCTTGAATGCTGACCACGGTAGTGCGTACGCATCGTCTTGTCCCACTTGCTCTAGATAGGTATTCCACCATGTTAACGCAGAACCTGTGAAGGTATGCGTAGCGTACTTTACTTTGTCCTCTTCAGTACACTTACTTATGGCAAACACCGATTCGACCTTCTCGGTCCACCGTTTCAATTCAATCGGTCCTTCGGTTCCATCAAATTCCAAAGGTTTACAGGCAGTGAATTCTTTGTAGGTGCATCCTACACGATTTCCTGTACTGCTAGATCCAAGGTTATTGTTGGTATGTAGCGCAGCCTGTACTGCGGCTATGTTTGAAGCTAGAAAAGTACGGAATTCCTCTTCATTCATATTCACGGTGTGTCGAGTAGTCGGTGCCATTTCCTTCAAAATAGTTAAATGGAACAAGTTAATCATACAGAATATTAAGAGTAGTTAATAGTATTTCGTAGCATAATATGAACTCATTTATAAAAGCTTTTTCTTCATATTAGCGTTTTATAAGTTTAAATTCGGGTAGTACCTACCCGTTAAGTTCATACTTAGTAGCTAATATACAATTCAACTACTACAATTCTATATGAAAAACTGATTATAATAATATTTCGCGTTCAAACTTTTATACAATATTTTACAAACTTACAATACCGCTTATTTTTCATAAAGCATGAAATATAGCACACAATAACTTTGATACAAGATAGTTGTGAAGACAATTCTAGCTAGTACACAAGTTGTTCAGCAAAGGCAATAAAGACACGTAATTCATACGTCCAGAAACAAGTCATGCATTCTGGTTTTACTAGGACTACTTCCCATCCTTGGTCTTGTGCAACATAACCGTTATGGCCGTTGATAAGACAGCGTGTTGTAACGTCATCAAAGGGACGAGGGTTACGTAATGTCCAACAGTCCCGTAATAATCTAAAAACCTCATTTCTTACCCCAATTACCGACTCCGTCACTTGTGGAAACGTTTTGTTTAATAGTTGTAGCCCGATGTTCTTGTTCTCACTTTGGTGAGAAGCGAACATTACTAATCCGTAAGCATAACATGCTTCTTTATGTTGCATGTTAGCCGCTTTTTCTAAATCACGAAGTCCAATATTCGGATATATTGAGTCAAAATAATTTCTTAACCCGTTGCGTAAAATAGCATTTGGGTTCCCCGCAATATATGCGTCAAAGTAAACACATCGTAACTTATGGGTTTCCCAATGTGATATCCCCCATCTTTCAAACGAAAGTCTCTTATAAACCAAGACATTCTTGGAACGTTCTTCGAATGTCTTACAAACTGATCTCGCCTTAAATAGTTGTGCCGAAGAATTCTGGCCGACTCTAGATAAGATTTCATCAATCATGTCTCCGGATAGGTCTCTTAAAATATTGGGTTGTCTATCCATTTTGTGTTTTTAAACTGTAAAATAGACAAGAGTTAGATTCATAAAAAAAATACTTATTAATACAAGCAATTTTTACATATATCATAAAGCATAAGAACACTATATTCCATATATTACACCACACGAATACAACTATCTTATTCCGACTCGCTCGTTTCTTCTTCTTCGGTTTTGGTTCGTTTTGCCAAGTTTCTAGGGATATATGATGTTCCCCTAATACAAGCCGTCGTTGTCCACATTGGTTTAGAAAAACCTGGTGGTTTAGAGGTTCCCGGGTCATTGTTACAACTTAAGGACTTCGGGGGTTGACGATACATATAAAGTTCATCGGGGTTGGAATTAGATTTCTCTATTTTTATGCCCTTTCCCTTATTATTTTCTTTTGCCTTTTTAAATTCAGTTGGGGTAATTTCTATAACATCATCGGAATTCTCGTCGGAATCCGATTCATCGGAGAATTGGTAATCCTCCCAATATTTTGCTTCCTTGGCGGAAACACCATTGACCATAATTAACTTTGGTCGGTTGGTTGAGGATTTTCTTTTACTTAACCGTTTTATTATTTCCCCCACCGGTTCTATTTCTTCATCCGGTTCCGATTCTTCTTCTGGTTCCGATTCTTCTTCCGGTTCCGACTCTTCTTCCGGTTCCTCTTCGGGAACTTGTGAATCAGTCCACAAATCATTCCAATTTACATTTGACTCTTCATTATTATTAGGTGAGTCAATGGGACTTGTTCTAGAGGTAGACATCTATCACATAATATCAAACACGTTAAGAGATTAATATATCACATAATATTCATATGTTAAAAATATATAGTTTCCAACAAAAATGTTAAGCAATCATTTTTAAAGAAAACACGGTCGAAGTCCAGACTCACTAATGCATCCTAACAAACTCGATAAGACACACTAATGCAAATTTTCTGGTTCTCTAAGACCAACGCTCTGATACCAACTGAAATGTCCCGTTCTTATTGATTAAAAACGTTCCATATTAATTGATTTCGTTACGAGGTTTTGACCTCTATATGAGACGTTTTTCAAAGACTGCATTCATTTTTAAACAAACCATAACCTTTATTTCATCAATAAAGGTTTAAAAAGCTTTACGTAGATCATCAAATAATGATAATCTAAAATATCCTGTTTACACACGACCATTACATAATGGTTTACAATACAAATATGTTACAACAAAATAAGTTTCTTGAATGCAGTTTTTACACAATATCATACAAGCATGGACTCCAAATCTTGTCCTTATTTAAGTATGCGACAGCGGAAGCTCTTAATAATCACCTGAGAATAAACATGCTTGAAACGTCAACAAAAATGTTGGTGAGTTATAGGTTTAACCTATATATATCAAATCGTAACAATAGACCACAAGATTTCATATTTCAATACACATCCCATACATAGAGATAAAAATCATTCATATGGTGAACACCTGGTAACCGACAATAACAAGATGCATATATAAGAATATCCCCATCATTCCGGGACACCCTTCGGATATGATATAAATTTCGAAGTACTAAAGCATCCGGTACTTTGGATGGGGTTTGTTAGGCCCAATAGATCTATCTTTAGGATTCGCGTCAATTAGGGTGTCTGTTCCCTAATTCTTAGATTACCAGACTTAATAAAAAGGGGCATATTCGATTTCGATAATTCAACCATAGAATGTAGTTTCACGTACTTGTGTCTATTTTGTAAATCATTTATAAAACCTGCATGTATTCTCATCCCAAAAATATTAGATTTTAAAAGTGGGACTATAACTCACTTTCACAGATTTTTACTTCGTCGGGAAGTAAGACTTGGCCACTGGTTGATTCACGAACCTATAACAATATATACATATATATCAAAGTATGTTCAAAATATATTTACAACACTTTTAATATATTTTGATGTTTTAAGTTTATTAAGTCAGCTGTCCTCGTTAGTAACCTACAACTAGTTGTCCACAGTTAGATGTACAGAAATAAATCGATAAATATTATCTTGAATCAATCCACGACCCAGTGTATACGTATCTCAGTATTGATCACAACTCAAACTATATATATTTTGGAATCAACCTCAACCCTGTATAGCTAACTCCAACATTCACATATAGAGTGTCTATGGTTGTTCCGAAATATATATAGATGTGTCGACATGATAGGTCGAAACATTGTATACGTGTCTATGGTATCTCAAGATTACATAATATATAATACAAGTTGATTAAGTTATGGTTGGAATAGATTTGTTACCAATTTTCACGTAGCTAAAATGAGAAAAATTATCCAATCTTGTTTTACCCATAACTTCTTCATTTTAAATCCGTTTTGATTGAATCAAATTGCTATGGTTTCATATTGAACTCTATTTTATGAATCTAAACAAAAAAAGTATAGGTTTCTAGTCGGAAAAATAAGTTACAAGTCGTTTTTGTAAAGGTAGTCATTTCAGTCGAAAGAACGACGTCTAGATGACCATTTTAGAAAACATACTTCCACTTTGAGTTTAACCATAATTTTTGGATATAGTTTCATGTTCATAATAAAAATCATTTTCTCAGAATAACAACTTTTAAATCAAAGTTTATCATAGTTTTTAATTAACTAACCCAAAACAGCCCGCGGTGTTACTACGACGGCGTAAATCCGGTTTTACGGTGTTTTTCGTGTTTCCAGGTTTTAAATCATTAAGTTAGCATATCATATAGATATAGAACATGTGTTTAGTTGATTTTAAAAGTCAAGTTAGAAGGATTAACTTTTGTTTGCGAACAAGTTTAGAATTAACTAAACTATGTTCTAGTGATTACAAGTTTAAACCTTCGAATAAGATAGCTTTATATGTATGAATCGAATGATGTTATGAACATCATTACTACCTTAAGTTCCTTGGATGAACCTACTGGAAAAGAGAAAAATGGATCTAGCTTCAATGGATCCTTGGATGGCTCAAAGTTCTTGAAGCAAAATCATGACACGAAAACAAGTTCAAGTAAGATCATCACTTGAAATAAGATTGTTATAGTTATAGAATTTGAACCAAAGTTTGAATATGATTATTACCTTGTATTAGAATGATAACCTACTGTAAGAAACAAAGATTTCTTGAGGTTGGATGATCACCTTACAAGATTGGAAGTGAGCTAGCAAACTTGAAAGTATTCTTGATTTTATGAAACTAGAACTTTTGGAATTTATGAAGAACACTTAGAACTTGAAGATAGAACTTGAGAGAGTTCAATTAGATGAAGAAAATTGAAGAATGAAAGTGTTTGTAGGTGTTTTTGGTCGTTGGTGTATGGATTAGATATAAAGGATATGTAATTTTGTTTTCATGTAAATAAGTCATGAATGATTACTCATATTTTTGTAATCTTATGAGATATTTCATGCTAGTTGCCAAATGATGGTTCCCACATGTGTTAGGTGACTCACATGGGCTACTAAGAGCTGATCATTGGAGTGTATATACCAATAGTACATACATCTAAAAGCTGTGTATTGTACGAGTACGAATACGGGTGCATACGAGTAGAATTATTGATGAAACTGAACGAGAATGTAATTGTAAGCATTTTTGTTAAGTAGAAGTATTTTGATAAGTGTATTGAAGTCTTTCAAAAGTGTATAAATACATATTAAAACACTACATGTATATACATTTTAACTGAGTCGTTAAGTCATCGTTAGTCGTTACATGTAAGTGTTGTTTTGAAACCTTTAGGTTAACGATCTTGTTAAATGTTGTTAACCCAATGTTTATAATATCAAAAGAGATTTTAAATTATTATATTATCATGATATTATGATGTACGAATATCTCTTAATATGATATATATATATATTAAATGTCGTTACAACGATAAACGTTACATATATGTCTCGTTTCAAAATCATTAAGTTAGTAGTTTTGTTTTTACATATGTAGTTCATTGTTAATATAATTAATGATATGTTTACTTATCATAATATCATGTTAACTATATATATAACCATATATATGTCATCATATAGTTTTTTTACAAGTTTTAACGTTCGTGAATCACCGGTCAACTTGGGTGGTCAATTGTCTATATGAAACCTATTTCAATTAATCAAGTCTTAACAAGTTTGATTGCTTAACATGTTGGAAACATTTAATCATGTAAACATCAATCTCAATTAATATATATAAACATGGAAAAGTTCGGGTCACTACACAATGCAGCTGCTTTTAATGGCCTGATCGGGATGTTTTTCGAAATTTTCTTGTATGATCACCATGATTATTGGAAATGGGCTCTTAATAGTGATGGCGTTTTCTTAGTATCATCCGCTAGAGTAAATTGTTATCTCTTATTAATCCTCTATATTACTAATCTGGTAGTGTAAATCCTACGTGTCAAGCAGAGATTCACCCTCACAATTATCTTTTTTCTAATTAATCCCGAGTATTATCACTAATTATCTAATACCACCACGTGTCCTCTACCCAATTCCAACCTAATTACAATTAACACACACAATACCATCTTTTCATTCACGCTACGCAGTTGAAAAAAACATGAATGTATCAAAAACCGATCAAAAATTCGTCATTCTCCAATTCTTTAATTCACAAATTCAATAACAAATAACAACGATCGTTTCATAATCCGATCTATTGAACCCTGAAATTCATCAATTTGAATCGACGAGTTTAAAAATTCGGCCAAGTATCCCTAAAATTGAAACTCAGAAATTCGTGAAGTTCAATCGATCAATTAGGTTTCTCGGAATATCGTTGAATATTATCTCAAATTGTTTTTGTTGTTGTATAATCACTTGATGGCAGGTTTGAGTTTTCACTTTAATCTCTTTGTATTAGGTTTATTTTGTTGTAATCTATGTGTTCATCCTAATATTAATTATGTAACTGCTGTGGAGATTGTTGTCAAACATATAGACCACTACTATTGTTCTGATTTTATTTTCTAAATACTTATCTAATATGTTAAATTCATATGGTGTTTATGCTGATGAGTATCAATTATGTTGATAAGATTGGGTTGAAGGGGATGTGGATTACAGGTACCTATTTTATTCCTATAATCTGGTGCAATACTATTTCAAGTTTTGTAGCCAAAGGTTTTTGGTTAAATTATGTTGATATTGTTTTCTGGATGCTTACTATGAGGAAGGTTTGTTAATGGAATGAAGTGTGGTCTTATTTTCAAATTTTGCCAAGTTATCAAGTAATTGATTGGTTTACTACAAGGAAAGGTACGTTTGACTTTTTATAATATCTATATTTTTATGGGTTAGAAGTGGTAGAGGCTTAACTAAACCCATTGAATATTTGAATTTTATTTTAAACTCTCAGTGTGTCATGTCTCGACTAATCCTGTAGCCTTTAGTGTCTTTTGTACCTACTAATTTACAAAAACAACTTTAAGGAAAATTGATGGTAATCAACTTTTCTCTAATTCTGTTACATATACAATCTGTTAAATATTGGTAAATCAATAAATGTGATATGATACATATACATGAAAGGCTGGAATCAGGTAAACATATTAACGGGTCAAGATGTGTACTTTTTTTGTTTTGGTAGAAACATGTCAGTTGTTGAGTCATAAATAAGTAGTGTATGCTCTCATTATATAAATAACTATAGTTTTGACTTTTAGGTGTATATATATAAGTAAGATATAAAATATATAACAAAATATTATAGTAATGACCCATCTTCTCTATTTTAATAAATAGTAGTATAGTATAGTGGAAGAGAAAAAGAGACTTGATTCTATTTTTGGCTGATGTCGTTTAAATAAGTTCTTCCATGTTGTTTAAATAAGTTCTTCCATTTTTTGCTGGAATCAGGTAAACATGTTAGGGTTGTTTATTAGATAAATGTAGTAGAAAATACATTGGTTTTGTGCTGACATTCAGAACCAGGGGCCTACATTTATTATCAATTATACTTTACAGTTTTACTTTTCAATCCAATGCCTTATTCAGTACTTTTCAGTCTGCTATCTCATTATCACGAATCCTTTATAACAGGGTGGCAATTTCGACCCGTTCTACTAATGATCAGTATTTTGCTGCAGCATTGTATGAAAAGGTCACGCTCCTCGCCACGAGGTAAGTTATGCAGCTTATTCTACCATAATCCATCGTCGTTAATTTTTTTTTCTTTACAGAAGTTTAACCATTACGGTTAGTATATATATTTTTCAGACTGCATATTAAAGTACATGGTTCTACTTAAAAGACTAATTATCGTATTCATATTTTGCAGTCGTTGAGGTTCTTCTGCTTATGCTAATGTTTGGTGCTCATCTTCAATGATTAAGATTTCCTTGGGTTGAATTCCAGAATGATTATTATAAAGGCGATAGATACAAACATGATCAGTTAATCAGTACACCAGATGAGTAATGTGTAATCTTTTTTTTTAAAACTTTTATGTCTTCCTAATCCTCAATGAATTCATTTCTTTTTAGATTCGCATAAAAAGTTATTATACGGTGGTGACTTATAAGTTGTTTTGTATGTCACTTTATTATCTACTTATTGAAGTGGTTTAATATTTGCTTCTTAATTATTGAGGAGTGATGTAGTTTCAGTAGATTTAGAAATAGCTTGGTCGTTAATTGTGTCTAATGAAGTTGAAATGTTTGCTTACTACATTACTTACTGCTTATATTTTTGTCATGATAATAATATCATTAGCGTTTGCCATTTTTTTCATTAAAGCTACTCCTCATACGCACAAGGTTGATTTTCTTTTGGTTGTGTCATTTTTTTATTTATTTGGTGAATCCAATTCTGTATTTCATTTTCGCGAAGTGGATGTATTTCGATGTCGATTTTTTGTTGTTGTGTTATTTATTTATTACGGAGTACTTGTGTATTTGGTGAATCAAAATATGCACTTGGTTTTTGCATGAAACAACCCAACCCGTATTAAAACTGGCCCATAAAATTTTTTCTTTTAATACACGTTAAATAATACTTTAGATCTCATTACACAGTTTCCAAAACATATTTTGATCAAAGTAAGTTCAACGAACTTAAAGACGTACGACAATAATTTTAACTTCTTAATACAATAATACATTGGTTAAATCATGAACCGAGATGGTGATTTGGGACTACGCTACCCAAATCCCAATCAAGTACAAAAGCAAGATCTTCTAAAGCAACCTAGCCAAGATCTCTAATTCCCAAGCTTACCCGAGCCGCCAAGCATGCGAACCTATAAAAAAAATATCAACAACGAGAGGGTAAGCTAATGCTTAGTGAATGTAAAGATACTATACACATACATATGCATAAAATGGCTACGCATCACCAAGCATCAAAATAACACATACCGTATCCGCATGGTAAACAAACTACAAAAGAGCACAATACACAAAGTAGCTACACGCTACGTAATCACCAAGCTAACGCCACAAGATTAGCTACAACACAACAATAAGTATATACGCGTATATAACGAATATAATCAACAATAACGATAAGGTTAACCCCTTAACCCAAACCACATGAAAGCCTGCCGAACTACCCGAGCCTTAGTGAATTCGCACTACCCGAGATTCACTTCCTTCACCACTTTTACAACCGAGGTTGGCAGAACTACCCAAGCCTTAGTGAATTCGCACAACCCGAAATTCACCACCTCATCACCAAGATGATCGAAACAACCCGAGTCATCGTGAACCCGCACTAACCGAGATTCATTTCCTCAACAACAAATGCTAGCAACCCATCGCCAAAAGGGTTATCCAAAACGCTAGCCAAATTCACAACACCAAGGGTAAAAACCCACAACGCATAAGCGTATCACATGGACCCGAAGCACAAGGTCCATTCTCCCATACGAACATAGAGTAAACCAGAACAAGGGTCACCCTACACACACGCACCCATTTTACACATACACATGTGCATAGTAAATTTACACTCACCTTGAAGTCTTGATGGATGCCAACCAAAATCCGCAAACGCCAATAGAACGTACCTATTCCATTATCACATGAAAAATAACACAATTAGGGTGGATTTACAAACCAACCCAAATCGACAACTAGCGCAAATTTCGACCCAAATGCACCTCCGAGCACAAACCGCGCCCAAACTAACCAATAATCACTAACACTAGTGACAATGGTCCTAATACGCCAATTAAACCCAAACATAAGTGTTAAACACTTATCATTCTCAAAATTGCCCATAAACCCTAATTTGACCCATAAGAAGTCAACATTTCACCATGAACAAGTTTTGACACCAAAACATATTTAAATCGGGTTTATACTTCAACTTAATCCATTTTAAGTTTATGAACCTTATTAAATCAACAATCGGGTCATAATCATCACCAAACCCTAATTTTGACTCTAATCAAAATTAGTCAACCACATGAACCCTAAAGGCTTCCAACACCTCAATAATCACTAAATACTAGTGATTACACCCATTTGCAAGTCTTACAAACTTACACTTGTTCATCAAACCCAAAACCCGCCAATAACAACAATAAACCCGAATGTTGGTGTTAGTCTTCAATTAACAACTAAGTAGGTTCCATCTATGAACATACAAGCCAAAAGCCCCGAATTTGAATGATGAACACGAAAATGAGATTCGAAGTTAGAGCTTACCGCTAGTATCACCTTGTAGCTAAGAACGAGGAGAACAAACTTGTCTCTTACGCTTTCGATCAAAACCCGCTTCTTCCTTTCCAAAAATCCCTTTGAATCAATTGGGGTGTTTGAGTTTTTGAGAGAAAATGAAGAAGAAAAGGAAAAAGATAAAAGGAAATGAAATGGATGGATGAGATTAAGATCTCAAATCTGGCTCAAACGCGAAATGACCAAAATGCCCTTGAATATCTTTTAAAATCACAAAACTGGTACCAGTCCGCCCAGATTGCCGCGCCGCGGCCTCAATTGTCGCGCCGCGACACATAACGTATTCTGGTGGTTTCCTTAACATGCCTCCTGGAATTGAAATCAGCTGAATGCCGCGCCGCGGCACCCTTCTCTGCGCCGCGAGATAAACCGTGGTCTGGTGCCCTTGTTTACATGCCTCCTGATCCTGATTCCAGTTATTTGTCGCGCCGCGGCCTCCTATGTCGCGCCGCGACACACAACATGACCTGACTCATTTTCTCGTATACAAGACTTTAACCCTCGAACATGTCCCGAAGCCTTCATACACCTATCGTACATACACGATACACCTATAAATCATATATGGGGAAAACGGGGTGTTACATTGCAAAGTGGTTGTAAAGTGGGTGGTAATTACCATGTTTATCGAGGCTGCAATGGGTTTATTTTTTAGTTTTTTTACCGTGTTTATCGGGCTCTGTTTACTCTTTTGCAATGTAATTTAACCTCTCAGAAAAGATATGCTCGCCAACAGGTTATAAACTATTTTTATTTTCGTTTTCTCATGTTGTATGCGAAGTTGCAATAGAACTTAAAATTTGCAGTTGCTGTCTGGTCTTATAGGTTTTCTATAAGGTTGTGTATGTGACTATTCAAAATTCATTTTTGTAATGTAATTTATAAGTTATCCCATATTAGTTACAAGATTAGTTTACAACTGTTGAAGCAATTATGTTGTTTTATTGTTGTGGTGTCTATTTGGTTCATACTTATAGAGGTGATATTACTGTTTTTGGTTTCTTTTCATTCATAATATTTCCAAAGATGAATGGGAATTGAGATAAACTATTTGAAATACACATAAGTTTTCGTTGCAACGATTACATATTCTTTATTAATGTGTTATATTATGTCAAGTTATAAACGCTTACACAATGAAGTTACTTTATGTATACAGATAGCTATGAACTGTTTTAATGTTTCCGTTTTTCAGTTTTCGTAGTAGGCTCATAAATAACATGTGATAATGTCTTTATCATATCGTTTATTGATATAACATTTTACCGTTCAAGTTTTTTTTTTGAAGAGTCCCTCCCGTTGAACATGTCAAATGAGCCGATTTTGTATGATTAAGAGGTTAATTCAGGATATAAAATTTTACTTTTCCATGTTTTATGATTAAGAGTACCCATGCAACGCACGAACTCTTTATAGCATGTTTTCAACAATTCATACGTTTGAGTTATGTATTGGATAAATGTATTAAAACTACAACTGTGTTTCAAATTGCATAATAGTACTAATGAAGAAATTAAACGAATTTCTTGATTGACACACTGATGTTTCACTGTAACATGATATAACCTTTGACATTTTAGATTTACTTAACTGAAGAGTACCCGTGCAACGCACAGACTCTTAAATCTAGTTAATTTATAAAAGATAAGCATAGACTCTTAACATTAGTACTTTTATAAGTCAGAGTGAGAAACGGTTAATTGGCAACGCACATCGCTAACACTTTAAAGTTTGTACTTATATTTGTGATCGATGGTCGTAAATAGGATTACAAAACTTGTGAATAACTTTTCTTATATTGTGCCACACATTAAAAAAAGCAGTATTGGTGTTTGTAAAAAACATTGAAGAGCAGATTTAAACATAGTCATAATTTAAAAGAACACGAGACTCATTATTTAATTTAGAATAAAACGAGTCAATTTTATTCCACTCGCCCTCCTCATGTTATATATATATATATATATATATATATATATATATATATATATATATATATATATATATATATATATATATATATATATATATAGGCAGGATCAATGGGGAAGTAACCAATCGGGGGGAGCGGGGGGAAGCAAAAATTTTTTTTTCCCATTTTTTTGGATTTTTTTCCCATTTTTTTTGGATTTTTTTTTTCAGGCACCAAGATCACACGAAAATATGAACATTTAGAAAAGATACTTCGTGATGAATGTTATTATTTAGGCGGGAAAACGATCGACAAAAATAACATTCAATATAATATTGTTCGTGAAGAATGTTAACGTTTTTTTTCTCCATGTTTTGTGAAGTAAAATTTAGCCCGGTTTAGGGTTTAGGGTTTAGGGTTTAGAGTTTGGTGTTTTGGGTTTATTCCATAATGTAACGACCCAATCCATTATATTAAGAAAAACGTGCATATTTTTTTTTATATAACAAGTCGTTAAACACATCGAACCATCGCATCATTAATTAATTGTTTCATGTTCAAAAGGCGCATACATCTTAATTAAAAGTATACATCAACATTCGGTTTAATGACCCATTTTACAATTCCCAAAAAAATATATAAGTTTCGACCGATTAATTTAAGTTCCAAACATCACTAAAGCATGGGTTTGGGGTTAAACTACCCAAACATTAGGTCGAACTTCCAAAAGCATCCACAAGGCACTAAATATGGAATGCCAAGTCCAAAACTTTACCCTTACCACGATCCGCGCCCGCATCTAAAAATAGAAACAACGAGAGGGTAAGCTAAAGCTTAGTGAGTAGAATAAATATATACATGCATATACAACTTACCTACTCGCATCCACGACATCATATAATGCATATAATCGCATATCTCATAACAAGAGCTAGTATCATCAAATCGTACAACTAGCAACATCAATAGCATAATAATCATAATAATAATTAAATGCTAACATCAATAATTATAAACCATGGTTAACCAATATTCGCTAGGGAATGACTTCGCGTTCGAGTCACCGATGTTCATAACAACCGTTAGTGCCCAAAAACGGCTATGGTATGCTAACCCCCGAGGTGTTCCAAAAATGGCTATGGCATCACCCCCAAGTGTTTCAAAACGGCTATGGCATCACTTAGTCATCGTATGAATACAGACAAGCTAATACTTACACCATGTGCACAAAACGGCTATGTGCACAATTATCTAATGTGGACAAAACGGCTATGCCTCACATCTATGGTCACAAAACGGCTATGTGATACCATTAATACGGGCAATTAAATCATATACATACATACATAGATATTCCACTCACCTTGTCGTCTTCGTGAGATTCCAACAATAAACTTGCAACCTTCAAAGCAAGTCACCTAATACAATTAATGCCCAATTAATACACCTAACAAGTTTGACTATTTACCAACTACCCTCACTAGTGCGTTTATGACCCAAAATGGTATTTATGACCCATTTGCACTAGAATTACCCAATAAGGCCAAGATCCACCGCTTAATCACTAAAAGCTAGCGATTAAAGTCTATTAATATTAACTAACACAAGTTAGGGTATTTTTCTTACCTAAATTAACCCACTAGGTCAAACTTACCCATTTGACCCATTTCAAGTTAATCACGACCCAAATAACAAATCTTTCACTAACACCTAAGTGTGCTAGTGACTCAACAACACAAACAACCTTACAACTTCAAATTTCATGGCTAAACCCTAGATTTCAAACCTTACGGTTTCCATTCAACTAGTTTACCCGAAAATCGCCCATTTAACCCTAAAATGGGTCTTACAACAAAATCCATAACCAAATCACTAGTCATAAAACAACCAAAAGTTGAAACTTGGAATTAATACCTACCACTACTATCAAATCGTAGCTAAGAATGAGGAGAACGACTTTCCTTCACGCACCAAGAATCAAATCACAAATATTCACCTTCAAATCTCACTTTGAATCTAAGAGGTTTTTATGTTTTGAGAGAAAAGAGAGAAAGAAAAGAGAAAAGAAATGAAGAAAAAGATATATGTGGCTGGGATTTAGAGCCACAATCTGATCCACACGTGAAAAGTAAAAAATACCCTCGACCTACCCTTTTTAAAAACTGAAAATCGGATCAGATCTGCAAGAAGGTCGCGGCGCGACCCTTCATGCTCGCGGCACGGTTTTTAAGTTGAAACTTTGAACTGGTTACATGCCCTCCTGATCTTGATTCGCTTGCTTTTCTCGCGGCGCGGCCCCAGCCTCCACGGGGCGACCATGGGCATCATTTGTCCACTTTTCATCAACTTGTTCCAACTATTGTTTACACGACTCGTACACTCCATTCTCGCTTCGTATATCCACCTGGACTTCACCACAAAGTCTCACTCGACTTAATACCTTCACAACCCATGCATATACTTATACATGTATACATTCTCATGTGTAAATATATATATATATATATATCTCGTGTACTCCATATACATAACGTATATTTATCAATATATACATCTAACATCTTCATGTACATATTTACATATATAATTCACTCCCTACGTACACTATACGTACGAGGTTATTATTCGAAATATCCGGGTCTTACAACTCTCCCCCACTTGAATCGGAGCGCGTCCTCGCAATCCAAGCCGCATGACAAGCCGGAAGATATACTAATACAAACTCTTCGGGTTCTCATGTCACCTCGGAACCCTTACGATGTCTCCATTGCACTTTATAAGTTCTAATTTCTTTGTTTCGCAACCTCTTCACTTTCTCATCTAATATCGCCATCGGCTCTTCAACATATTCCAACTTCTTGTTCAACACAATCTTATCTAAAGGAACCCACGTCGAGTCGTCTACTAGACACTTACGAAGATGGGAAACATGAAATGTGTTATGGATTCCCGCAAGTTCTTCGGGCAACTCCAAATGATACGCCACTTCACCAACTCGGGCTAAAACTCGGAAAGGTCCAATAAACCGAGGAGCAAGTTTCCCTCATTTTTGGAACCGTATAATACCTTTCCATGGCGAGACCTTAAGCATCACCATGTCACCATCTTCGAACTCGATCGGTCGCCTACGTTTGTCAGCATACGACTTTTGTCTATTTTGAGCCGCATTCAAACGAGCTCGAATCATTTCGATCTTACTATTAGTTTCTAGAACCAAGTCGGTACTCCCGACTTCTCTTTGACCCACTTCACCCCAACAAATTGGGGTTCTATAACTTCTACCATAGAGCATCTCATAAGGTGACATTTCGATACTAGAGTGATAACTATTGTTGTACGAAAACTCCACCAAAGGTAAATGTTCGTCCCAACTTCCACCAAAATCTATTATACATGCTCTCAACATATCTTCCAACGTTTGATTGGTACGCTCGGTTTGACCATCCGTTTGAGGATGATATGCCGGACTCATATTCACCCTCGTACCCATATCTTCATGAAACTTTTTCCAAAATCGAGAAGTAAAACGCGTGTCCCGATCCGAAACGATAGATGCGGGAATGCCATGTCTTGATATCACCTCTTTAATGAACATTTTCGCAAGTGCCTCCGATGTAATTGCTTCTTTAATAGGAAGAAACAAAGCACTTTTCGTCAATCTATCAACAATCACCCAAATAGCATAATATTGGGTCCTCACCGTCTTTGGCAACTTTGTAATAAAGTCCATGGTAATATGTTCCCACTTCCACCTCGGGATTTTTAATGGTTGGAATTTACCATAAGGTTTTTGATGTTTGGCTTTTACTTGCAAACACGTAACACATTGTTCAACATATTTAACCACATCACGTTTCATTCCGGGCCACCAATACTCTTTCTTCAAGTCGAGGTACATTTTCGTTGCACCCGGATGAATGGAATACTTTGACTTGTGGGCTTCATAACGAAGCACCTTTCGGTGATCCCCCATCTTTGGTACCCACACCCTATTTTGGAAGGACAACAACCCGTGAGGACCTAATTGAATAGACTCCATTTGTCCCATGATTCGTTCTTCATGTACGTTATTAACAAAAGCTTTAATTTGAATCTCACCGAGCTTTACAAGAAAATCGTTGGTAATTGTCATGCGTAACGATCCTACTCGTATCGCCGGATGTTGACTCCTTCGACTCAACGCGTCCGCGACCACATTCGCCTTACTCGGATGGTAAAGTATCTCACAATCATAATCGTTCACCACATCCATCCATCTACGTTGGCGATAATTCAAATCCCGTTGATCAAAAAAATGTTTCAAACTCTTGTGATCTGAATAAATTGTACACTTGACACCATACAAGTAGTGGCGCCAAATTTTCAAGGCATGGACCACCGCCGCTAATTCGAGATCATGTGTCGGGTAATTCTTTTCATGTTCCTTTAACTGTCTAGAGGCGTAAGCGATCACTTTACCCCATTGCATTAGAACACACCCGATCCCATTTAATGAGGAATCGCAATAAACCGTCATATCCTCTACTCCTTTCGGCAACACTAAGACCGAAGCTTGAAACAATTTCTCCTTTAACAATTGAAAAGCAATTTCTTGCTCGTTCTCCCAATTGAATCTCATATTCTTCCTTGTCAACTTCTTCAATGGGGAGGCAATTTTAGAAAAGTCTTGGATAAACCGACAATAATAACCGGCCAATCCGAGAAAGCTTCAGATTTCTGTAGGCGTAGTCTGTTGTTCCCACTCTTTACCGTCTCTATCTTCCCCGGATCCACTTGATTCCCTTCCTTGTTTACAATATGGCCAAGGAATTGCACTTCCCTTGGCAAAATTCACATTTTGAGAATTTAGCGTACAACTTCTCCTTCTGTAACATCTTCAACACTTCGCGCAAATGGTGTTCATGTTCCTTCATACTCTTAGAATAGACAAGAATGTCATCAATGAACACGATTATCGACTTGTTCAACATAGGTTGGCACACTCGGTTCATAAGTTCCATGAATGCCGCCGCTGCATTCGTAACACCAAAAGGCATAACTACAAATTCAAAATGCCCATAACGAGTTCGAAAGGCCGTCTTCTCAATATCTTCCTCACGCACCCGCATTTGGTGATAGCTGGACCGTAATTCAATCTTTGAAAAATACGTCGCACCTTGGAGTTGGTCAAACAATTCGTCAGTCCGAGGCAATGGATAACGATTCTTGATCGTCGCTTTGTTCAACTCCCAACAATCGATGCACATCTGCATACTACCATCCTTCTTCTTCATGAATAAAACTGGAGCGCCCCATGGCGAAGCACTCGGTCTAATAAAACACTTTTCAAGCAACTCTTGGGTTTGATTTAACAACTCTTGTGAAAGGTGTGACAACCCGGAAATTTCCGGCCAAATTTAAACTTTATCTTTATATTATTCAGACATGATAAGCAATGTTTGTTAAGTTAAATCTCAAGAATTTTAAACTGTGTTCATACATTCATTATAACCTCGACCAAATTCCGACGATTCACGAACTGTTATATATAAATAGATATGTATATATATGTATGTATATATATATATATTATAACTTGAGAATATTAATAAAGTATTAAACGTATAATACTTTACACGAACGTATTTGTTTCAATATGTTTATCGATGGAATTAGAAGATAATATCAAATGATTGATTTATCAGATACATTGTGATATGATTACGGGTCCACTGTGATTTAAAAAATCTATTATTTTTTACAACATTCGGAAAATGGTAAAGTGATTTATAAGTAAGAATGTGGAGTGTAAATAATTTAGATGTTGGATATCGACAAGTTAAGTAACTCGACATTTTTCATTAAGATGATTTCATACGTTTATTTAACCTTTGGACTTTATCTCATGCTTCACCAACAGACTGTAATTTAAAAACTTGAAACCTATTATGAATATATATGATTCTACTTTTCTAAAACGTTTTATGATATAACGATTTCCATTAGTTTAACCTTTAAAAAAATGATTCTTAAATATATTTAGTTTTGAAAAACAAAATTATTATATTTATTTGATTTAGTTTCAAACGTACAAAAACGTTTTCATTTTAAAAAGAACTTTATTATTAAAATGTATATAACTTTTATAAATATCTAGAACCACTTTTGACAACTCATTACTTAACTAGTATGATAAAGATAACGATATTTATATTTTATTTTATTAAATATATATAACGATTTAAATTAATATTATATATTTATACGCGTATTATACGTACATAGTTTTATACTTTTACTATACTTAAACTTTACCTTTACTTTATTTTTACTTTATTTTAACTTTAATAATTTATTTTAATAGTTCATACTTTAATAATTCACTTTAATAATTCATACTTTAATAATTCACTTTAATAATTCATAATTTAATAATTCACTTTAATAATTCAAAAATCTATTATAAATAGAATTCAATAGGTTTCATTATTTCATAGAAACTTGAAAATATTTTTTTCTCTAAACTCTCTCAATCGATTTACATATATATATTTACTCCGTATTATTTCAAGATATTATTAGTATACATAAAATATTATGACGGATTACTGTCCGAGTGAATTCGAAATTGTTTTTCGAGCGGGATAGAGCTAAGGAAACTATGGGTTATAGCTATGGAGGTTATGGGTATGGTTCGGGAGTATTTCTCGTGAGTCAAACTAGTGTTTATCATCCCCGTTGCGTCTACATACTTTTCCTACAATATTGAATCTCAATATTGATACGTTCGTGAATCCAAGGCCAACCTTGGACTTGTTCAATGACGTTATATGTATTTTTACTACAAAATACAGTATTGTGAGTTTCATTTGCTCCCTTTTTAAATGCTTTTGCAATATATATTTTTGGGACTGAGAATATATGCACTGTTTTTATAAATGTTTGACGAAATAGACACAAGTACTTGAAACTACATTGTATGGTTGGATTATTAAACCGAATATTGCCTCTTCAATTCTGGTAACCTAAGAATTAGGTAAATGGCCCCTAATTGTCGCGAATCCTAAAGATAGATCTATGGGCTAACAAACCCCATTCTGGAATTTGGAATGCTTTAGTACTTCGATTTAAATGGTGATTGCGATTGCCAATATTTATGGCATACTTGCGAGTATGCGGGGGATATTCTATATGCATTATGTTAATGTCGGTTACCAGGTGTTCATCATACGAATGATTTTTATACACTTGCGAGTATGATAAACTATGGAATTGATGGATTATGATAAACTAATGAACTCACCAACCTTTTGGTTGACACTTTAAAGCATGTTTATTCTCAGGTATTAAAGAAATCTTCCGCTGTGCATTAGCTCATTTTAAAGATATTACTTGGAGTCATTCATGGCATATTTCGAAAGACGTTGCATTCGAGCCATTGAGTTCATCAAGATTATTATTAAGTCAATTATAGTTGGATGTATTATGAAATGGTATGCATGCCATCAACCTTAGATGTAAAGAAAGTTTGTTTTTTTATAAACGAATGCAATATTTGTAAAATGTATCATATAGAGGTCAAATACCTCGCGATGTAATCAACTATTGTGAATCGTTTATAATGTATATGAACAGGTCCTTTCAGTTGGTATTAGAGCGGTGGTCTTAGTGAACCAGGTCTGCATTAGTGTGTCTAACTGATAAGTCGTTAGGATGCATTAGTGAGTCTGGACTTCGACCGTATCTGCAAGTCAAATGTTTTGCTTATCATTTTTGTCGAAAATTACCTGCTTATCATTCTTAGTCTAGACACATCGTATTTCATTGATTGCATGAAAATTCATATCTTAGAGTATCTGCTAATTCATATCTTAGCGTATCTATTGCTGTAAACTTTGCCTGACATATTCCGTAAATTTCTCCGTAATCTACGAAATCTTTTACTATATATATATATATATATATATATATATATATATATATATATATATATATATATATATATATATATATATATATATATATATATATATATATATATATATATATATATATATATATATATATATATATATATATATATATATATAGATAGATATTCTGTGTAATTAGAATATCATCCGATAGTCAAAAATCATTTTAGATCGAAAAAAAATCCTTTATTCAATTGTAAGAAATGGAATTCGTCATTAGTTCAAGTCCCTCGAATTCCGATATGGAATCCCACTCAAACTCCGAAAGCAGTGTGACTGGAATGGATCAACCAATCAGCCATCATCTATTTTGGATGAATTGGGGATGGGTTCGTAGCCTCCTCAATCATTGGAGACAAGAAGAAGGCGATCCTTTCCATCCACTACATTGCCCTCTTGGCGTAGAACCTGAAGCACTTACCGGCGAACCTATCCGAAACACCATTTTCTCTCTCATTTCCAGAGTATCTCGTCACGATTATATACTACATCAAATTCTACATTTTATTTATCCGCTCGTCCGAACCGACAATCACCCCGGTGTAATAGAAGAAGTCAACGAGCTTCGCGCTCGGGTAGTGGCTTTGGAGAATATGGTGCAAAGGTTACAAACACCAGCAGCAGCACCAGCAGCATAACCAGTACTACCATCATCAACGCCAACAGTACCATTACCACCCCCAACCACAACCACGTCGTAAACCTCAACTTTACAATCTGTCCCACGAGCACCAATGTCATACGCCCTGTAGATACTAAGGAATACCAACAACAACAAACGATGAAGTGTTGATTCATAACTTCATTGGAGAAACACTCCGTGGCAATTATGTAATCTCTAAAGTCTTAGAGATTATCTATTCTAATCCTAACCATAAATCAGACGAGTAAATCGAAATGATAGAAAGAAGAGTAGAAACCCTGATAAGAATGATGTGTGATTTATAAGCTAGACTTTTTTTTACCAACAGCATCAACAGTACCGTAGCATCACTATCACAGTCAGTGCCGTCAGTATCATCAGAATCAGCAGCACCTATAACATCACAAACTCCGTCAGTTCAAGAATCACTGTGGACATCATTACGAATCAATAACGCGTATATTGTATCAACGAGTTACGAAGTATTAACTCACTCCCTCTGAAGAAATTATATATATATTTTATATATGTATATAAATTTTAAGATCAAAATAAATCTTTCCATACTAAGCTATTATGTGTGAATCTTAACTACTCGGTTAATTCATATTACTAATATGCAATAAGGTACGTCCTTCGTCCGCAACTTAACCATCGTTAGTTACAATTTCTGTCTCAATTCAATAAATTCCAACTCATAATAAACCAAGTGTATTATTTAAATATATGTTTGATTTTACACTTTTATCATCGATGTACTCGAAACTTTCCAAATAACATCATTCGTACCTGGCGAAGTTCACAAGAATTTCACAAAAACCAGCATCATGTATCAACAAATAACGAAGTATTGAATCATAATATTATTAAAGAAATACTTATGTAATTTCTAAAGTTTTAGGGATTACTCAATTCTAGTTTCAACCATAAATCAGATGAGTTTAATTTAATATTAACTCATTAAATCTATGTTACATCTAAAGAAATTATACACATATATATTTTCGTAAAGACTGTAATAAAATTCTTTTGTACAAAATATTAATTGTGAATTTTTTTTTAACGGGTAGGTAATACCCGAGAGATATATAAATTCACAATTAATATGGTACATTCTTCGAATCTGATTCAGCAATCAACAACTATACACATTATTTTCTCAACAATATACACACTATTTTCTCAACAATACACATTCTTTTATAAAAATCAAAACAACCATACTCATTCAAATTCAATTACATATGCTGATCTTGAAATCGCAGAATTCAATTCGAAATATAACCAGTATCATCACTCTTAGATTCCTATATCTTTCTAAGTTATACTTTAACTTCAAAACTGTGCTAGAACATCATATGTATATTAACGATTACAATCTGTGTTCAAACCCTCCAAAATTCCTGAAGATACTTCAAATAATGAACAATCGAGATGATGATCCAACCACATGTTACCCACAGTTATGTACCTGAAAAACTTATAAAACCAAAGTCATAGTTTAACACATATCCGTGTCAGACCCTTTGGCATTTATTAGCTAAAATAACTTTTCAAATCCTTTCCAAAGTAGTTAGTTTTGTCACAGCTTCAGCAAGTCAACTTCGACTTTTTAGTTGAAACAGTCTTATTATAACCTCGATATAGACATTGCCCTTTCATCATCATTACCAGAGAACCTTTTATATCTCACCACATTAGCAATAAACTTACCAACAACTTCACTGATCTTTGACTTTCCGAAAAATCATTATATTTATCGAAACCCCATCATTTACTCATCCGCATCTTGTAATAAGAATTGTCATATCAATTACTGAGAATCAGCAATCAGTATTTTGAAATCTTGCAGCACTTCTATTCCAACAGTTATATGTGTACATATAACGTCTATCTCCTAGACTTATATACTTCGAATGTGAAGTTTCTGAAAAACACCCCAATATACGAATTAGTTCTCCGGATTTTTTTGAAAAGTTGAATGAAGCAGCAGAAACTGTAGACAACCGTAACAGTTAAAAGTTTGATGATCAAGAATGGTGTGTTGGCAAAGCTCAGAAAAAGAGAAGGTTTAGAACTAGAAAACGGATTGAGCAAACCATGAAGGAGGCTGTGGATAAATCACAAGGACGAAATCTACCTTCAAAGAATACAAATGATTCGGTGCCTGCTGAAATCGTTAGCAAACACCTTACTCCTTATTCTAATCCTTCACAGACAAATTTCCCGCATCATCCTTTGATCCCAGATATTTTAAAATTCTAAAACATTATTGAATCTTTCATTATAAATATCTTCGATAATTCTGAAGATATATTCATAACTATTCTTATCTGAGATTATATATCTCTTCGCGCTATCTGTGTTACATCATAAAAGAAACCATCTTAGTTTCTAAATTCTGAAACCTTCGAGTTTAAAATATGAATGTTTTTGAAGTAGTGTGGGGAACTGAAGCATGAGTTAGTATAATATAATGACACTTCATCAATGTGATTATATTATAGTAAGTCATGCTGAGTTTCTAAATGGAACGTGATGATTCACAGATCATAACGTCATCATGTGCCATGTTACACGACTCTTGTATTCTACTTAACCCCTAAAAATATCAAGAAAATATTTTCTTGATGATTCGTTCTTTTTCGGGATATTCTGGTAATTTGACAAATTAAGATCATGCCATTACAATTTCCTTCTTAGAACATTAACTATGTTTATTCCGAAATTCATATCTACAAATTCTAGACCATCATATACGGTGCTTAATGGCAAGAAGAGAAAACAAAAGAATGAAGCTCCGAAATAGAAATTGGAGCATAAATCGCAGCAAATAGGAGAAAACATTAACTATGGATGACAATGATTATAGAATACAGAAGCAGGGACTTTGAAATATAAAGGAAGATATAAAGCCAAACGACAACCCAGAAATTACAAACCATATATATCGATATATATAGCAATATAAAGACACGGGAGAACTAAAAACACTATAAAACCAAGAGTATAGTAGAAGTAAATAGATTCTTCCGACGGTAGATGAAAAAGAAGAATGACAGATATGAAAGTTAGGAATATATCAAGAAGCAGAACTGGATGAAGCATATTGAAGAATGCTTTAAAGTATGAATTGAGGAAGAAAGAATAGATGATGTAAGCTGTGAAAATAAGGAAACGAAGGGGATGGATTTATATCAAAATATCCGACAGAGAAATCGAGACAGATTGTCGCATTTAATCAAAGAGGATCATAATTTCTTTAATTCTCAAAGAATCAAATCTTATATAGATTACAAAGATTTCCTTTAATCCGGAGATCAATCGCGATGACGTCAAAAGATAAGACGAATTACTATTTTCTTATAACACTCTTTTACGATAGCTTCACTCATACTATTCGAGTAATCGAATTATTTTATCCATATTTCTCAATCATGATAAAACCCTATGTATCAACTCATATTTGTCATAATAACATGCTTATTGTTAGCCATGACGACCTCGATCAAATTTCGGGACAAAATTTCTTTAACGGTTAGGTACTGCGACAACCCGGAAATTTCCGACCAAATTTAAACTTTATCTTTATATTATTCCGACATGATAAGCAAAGTTTGTTAAGTTAAATCTCAAGAATTTTAAACTTTGTTCTGTAACGACCCGCACTTTTTCGATCGTTCTATACTTATAAGATTAATATTTACATAAATTAAACCTTACCAACATGATAAGCAATCCAAATTGTTAAGACTTATGTTTTCGAAAAGAGTTTTACACAACGTTTGACCGTCTAGTTTGACCGATGATATCACGAACTATACAATATATGATAATTATACGTTTGTGTATATATATGTATATATACATATTTAAAATGATCTAAGAATGTTTTAATATCTCATTTTGTATTAATAACAATAAGTTATAAGTATATTTTGAAACTACTAACTTAAGTTTTCAAAACGATAACCATACGTAACGTTATTTGACTTAAATACTTATAACCTATAATGTTTATACATATATCGTATAAGTAATGTATTTAATCACTTTTAAAGGGCTTACATACATAAAACAATATAAGTATATTTACAAAAGATAGCTATATTTGAATCCTCGTTCCGTTTTCTCAAAGATTTCTATACGTATACCTAGGGTATATGTACCAGTATCATACGCAGCTTCTAGATGTATTTACTATTGGTATATACCAATAAAAATCTGCTCCTTAGCAGCCTTAAATGATTAAGAAACATGTGGAACCAACCATTTGTCAAGTAGCATGAATTATTTAGCAAGAAAACAAAGTTAGGTATCTTTTTTTTCCTTTATAACCTAAAAACGTTTTTATGCATGCACACCATTTCTTCACCCCATTTTCTCATACTTACACTTCCATTTCTCTCTCAAAATACTCTTAACTTCATACTTGATCATCTCCAAGCATTTTGCCCATCATTTAGCTTCAAAAACAACACTTAAACCTCATAAGAAAACCTTACAAAAACACTTCAAGAAATCCTTCCAAGAACACCAACTTACTTCCAATCTTTCATCCACTTCCATCACCCTTTTGGTTCTAGGTTCTTACTCCTCTTTTACAGCAACCTTGTCTAAGGAACTTGAGGTAGAATCTATGTTCATAACCTTATTCGATTCATATATATATAGCTATCTTATTTGGTGGTATAAAAGTTTAACAACAAGAACATAGTTTGAAAGTTTTCAAACTTGTTTGCAAACTAAATAGATCCTTCTAACTTAACTTTTAAAATACTTCAAGACCTGTAATATATCTTAAATATATGCTAATTTAACAAGGTATAACTTGGTTTTTCAAAGAACACCTTAAAAACTGAATTTACGACATCGGAGTGCAACCGGGGGCTGTTTTGGGTTGGATAATTAAAAACCATCTTAAACTTTGAATTGGAGGTTTATTTTCTGGAAAAATGATTTTTACTATAAATATGATAACACATAAAAATTTCATGATTTAACTCAAAGTATAAGTATTTTTAGAAAAATAATCATTTAAGGTTGTTTACATGATGGAAAATGATTAACTTCATAAGTTTCACTAAAGTTTGACCTATGACCTGTGATTTCGAATACAAACTAAGGTATTTACAGTTCATAGTCTTAAAGAGGGACTCGATCCAAGGAAGTGGCAAGTTGAATCAACGAAAACGGAGTTGTAACGAAGAAACTATGACCAAAACGAGATCGGATATCTAAGACTAGTTTAGCTACGAAAATAATTGGAGAAAATTAAATAAATCACATCTTTTTAAAATAACATGATATTTTATATATATGTACTCATAATTTAATTTTATATGGTTCAGGATCACCCGTAAACAATACGAGAAGATTAATCATAAGATCCCATGATTGTACGCAACATGTCATTTGACAACACCGGTACTTTATGTACGCAACACGTCATTTGACAACACCGGTACCATGGGTCAAGATTAATCTCGACCAATACATATACGATGGGGTTTTATTTATTTCGTTGGGGGTTTTATTTATTTCATTGCGGGTATATTAAACATCTAAAAATGAACCATTAAAATTGAATTACTAACAACGAACTGCTAACTACGGACTAAGGAATTATTAAAAGTATTAAAAGTATAACAAGTATATATATGTGACGTTTGTTTAAAAAGAAAAGGTATTGATATATTATATATGGATAGGTTCGTGATATCAACCGGAGACCAAGTCAAATTATATATATCTTCAAGACGAAAGTGAGTATACAGTCCCACTTTTAAACTCTAAATATTTCGGGATGAGAATACATGTATTTTATGTTTTACGTTATGGACACAAGTAACTGAAAATATATTCTACGTTGAGTTGTACCACTGGCATACTTCCCTGTAGCTTGGTAACTAATATTTACAGCGGTATTGTAAACGCGAATCCTGTTGATAGATCTATCGGGCCTGACAACCCCAACCGGACTGGACGACCAGTATTCAACGGTTGCACAGTACTTCGTTTTGTGACTACACTTGGTACGGTGTAGTAAGATTTCATATTAAAGGGAATATGCGACGTGATTAAATGTTAAGTATGGTTACCAAGTGCTCAACCACTTAGAATATTTTATGAAAATGTTTATATATGAAATCTTGTGGTCTATATATATATATATATATTGCTGCCGGCACTAAACCTATATCTCACCAACTTTATGTTGACGTTTTAAACATGTTTATTCTCAGGTGATAATTAGAAGCTTCCGCTGCATTATGTTGAATTTGAGCAGGATCTTGCGTACGCATATTTGTGTCAAAAATAAAACTGCATATCCAAGAACTTGTGTTGTAAAATATGCTAGAAATCGTGTTGTTATCATCATTTGTAAAGTTTGTAAGTCGAAGATTATCGCTAAACGATAATCATCTTTATTTCGTCCAAAGCTTGTATCAAAAATAAGAATCATGGTTTGTAATGTATAATATATGTAGTTTTTCTTTTAAAAATGTCGCATATAGAGGTCAATACCTCGCAATGAAATCATACGTTATCTAACACGTTCTTACGGTTAAGGACGGGTTATGACATGTGGTATCAGAGCGGTGGTCTTAGCGAACCAGGTTTGCATTAGTGTGTCTAACTGATAAGTCGTTAGGATACATTAGTAAGTCTGGACTTTGACCGGGTCTTATTTAAAAACCATTGCTTATCATCGTTGGTTAAAACTTATATGTAAATATTATGTAGTACTAATGGGTTAGTTGTTGTGTGATAGATGTCGGGCTCAAAACTTGTTATCACATTCAGCGACTCCGAACCAGAATCTTCAGATGATGTTCCAGTCATTAACCTATCCGATGACGAAAATAATATCTTTGGGGAAGACTCACAAATTCCGGATGAACCGACTATAGAGAACCCGGAAAGTGAACCCGAGGAGGAAAGTGAACCCGAGGAGGAAAGTGAACCCGAGGAGGAAAGTGAACCCGAGGAGGAAAGTGAACCCGAGGAAGAAATACAGGAAATTACAAAAGAAGAGTTCGAACTAGGAAAGAAACGAAAGGCTAATGAATTAGAAAATTCAAATCCTGAGTTTAATAAGGATGATGTGGCACCAACTCCACTAGACACTACCACCCCTATTCCCGCTATTCCTATTCGTTCTATCCCGGCATCCAGTTCTTCAGTCCCACAGCCAAAATATAGGCAGACAGCCAGGATAAGCGTTAAGCGATTCTTTGAACCAATAGACCAAACGATGCGCTGCCGTATTAAACCATGGGATCATATAATGTTTTGTATAATATTATTAGTGTGGTTTGTTTAATGTTCGATGTAAGATAAGCATATGTAAAATAGTGAAGTGTGAAATGCAATAATTTTCCATGGTTAAGTATTATTTAGATGGTAGTAATTGATTCTGTACTAAGCTATTAAGTATGGACATTAACGGGTAGGTACTACCCTAGATATAATTATAAAACGCTAATAAGAAGAAAAGGCTTTTATAATAATACCTGGTTCACATTATTAATAAGCTATAATGTACTGTAAATATACACTACATCTATAATATTCCATGTGAATAATTATTTTCTTTTCATTCTTATAGAAGAATATGGCGCGATTGAACCGAATGACGGAACAAGAAATCCAGGAACTCATCAATCAGCGAGTGAACGACAGAATGTTATGGGTCGAGGCTGCAAGAGGTGCTGCAGTTAACCCAAATCCTCGTGTGGGGTGCACTTACAAAACTTTTCAAGCTTGCAAGCCCTCATCATTCAGTGGAACAGAAGGACCGATCGGTTTAACCCGGTGGATAGAAAAGATGGAGACTGTGTTTAAAATAAGTGGTTGTGTTGAAAAGGACATGACCAAGTATGCATCGTGCACTTTACAAGATAGTGCACTCACGTGGTGGAAAAATTATGTGAAGGCTGTAGGAGGAGATGTAGCTTATGATACTCCATGGGAAGAATTCAAAACAATGTTAATCAACGAATATTGTCCAAGGAACGAGGTTAGGAAGTTGGAAGATGAATTACGAAGTCTGAAGGTTATTGGTACTGAAATCACCAACTACAATCAGCGATTCATGGAATTAGTTTTGCTATGTCCTGAATTGGTTCCAACCGAAGAACGGAAAATTGAAATGTACAAAGATGGGTTGCCCAAAAAGGTCAAGGCAAATGTTACAGCATCGAAACCTAAGACAATTCATGAAGCTATAACCATGGCAAACGAGCTAATGGATCAGGTCATCATGGATAAGAAAGTATCCAATACTGATGTGAAGGTATCAGGTAACAAAAGAAAGTGGAATGGAAATTATGATCGAGGTAACCAACAACAATCTTTTAAGAAACAAGAAAACACGCAAGGTGCGGGTAGTGGTTTAAGCTTTGGTTATAAAGGACAAAATCCTTTATGCAACCGATGCCACAAACATCACTCTGGTTACTGTAATGTGGTATGCAACAAATGTAATCGAAAGGGTCATCTTGCTGAAGATTGTAGGGCTCTCGTTACAAATGGTACCAAGACTCCTGCCACCAATGCAAATAGAACTGCTTTGGCTACCATTACTTGTTTTGGGTGTGGAAAACAAGGTCACTATAAGAGCCAGTGCCCGAATCCAGAGAAGAATATCGGACCTGCACGTGGAAGAGCATTTGTTATTAATGCTAGAGAGGCATGTGAAGACCCGGAGCTTGTTACGGGTACGTTTACCATTGATAACTTATCCGCATCTATTATATTTGATACTGGTGCTGATAGAAGTTACGTGTGTAGAGACTTTCACGCTAAATTGAATTGTTCATCATTACCTCTAGATGCTAAGTACATGATTGAGTTAGCTAATGGTAAACTAATTAAAGCCGATAAAATTTGCCGTGATTGTAAAATAAATTTAGCCGGAGAAACATTTAAAATTGACTTAATACCCGTAGAATTAGGAAGTTTTGATGTAATAGTCGGCATGGACTGGATGTCCAAAATAGGAGCTGAAGTTGTGTGCGCCAAGAAGGCAATTCGCATTCCTCGTAAGAATAAAACGCCAGTAATGATTTATGGAGAGAAGGGTAACTCAAAGCTAAAACTCATTAGTTATTTGAAAGCTCAAAAGTGCTTGAAGAAAGGGTGCTATGCTATCTTAGCACATGTTAATAAAGTCGAAAAGAAAGAAAAAGAGAAGTGCATCAATGATGTGCCTGTGGCAAGAGATTTTCCTGAAGTATTTCCGGAAGAGTTGACGGGATTACCTCCATTTAGATCTGTAGAATTTCAAGTAGATTTAGTACCAGGAGCTGCACCAGTGGCTCGTGCTCTATATAGACTTGCACCGTCCGAGTTAAAAGAACTTCAAAGTCAGTTAAAAGAATTACTAGACCGTGGATTCATACGACCAAGCACTTCACCGTGGGGAGCTCCAATTTTATTCGTCAAGAAGAAAGACGGATCTTTCCGAATGTGTATAGATTATCGTGAATTAAATAAGTTAACTATCAAGAATCGGTATCCACTACCGAGAATTGACGACTTATTTGATCAACTCCAAGGATCATGTGTGTACTCGAAAATTGACCTAAGATCGGGTTATCATCAATTACGTGTCAAAGAAGAAGATATACCGAAAACTGCTTTTCGGACACGCTACGGTCATTACGAATTTTTGGTCATGCCGTTTGGATTGAAGAATGCGCCAGCTGTATTCATGGACCTCATGAATCGAGTTTGTAGTCCATATTTAGATAAGTTTGTTATCGTTTTCATTGATGATATTCTTATCTATTCCAAGAGTGAGCAAGAGCATGAACAGCATTTAAGGTTGATATTAGAGTTATTGAGAAAAGAATAGCTATATGCTAAATTTTCTAAATGTGCTTTCTGGTTGAAAGAAGTGCAATTTCTTGGCCACGTTGTTGGTAGCAAAGGAATTCAGGTTGATCCAGCAAAAATTGAAGCCATTGAAAAATGGGAGACTCCTAAGACACCAATGCAGATACGCCAATTTTTGGGTTTAGCCGGTTATTATAGAAGGTTTATTCAAGATTTTTCCCGAATAGCTAAGCCGTTGACAGCGTTAACGCAAAAAGGGAAGAAATATGAATGGACTTCCGAGCAGGAGAGTGCATTTCAATTACTGAAAAAGAAGTTGACTACGGCGCCTATTTTATCATTACCAGAAGGGAACGATGATTTTGAAATATATTGTGACGCTTCGCGACAAGGTTTTGGTTGCATTCTTATGCAACGGAAGAAAGTTATTGCATACGTATCCCGACAATTAAAGATTCACGAGCGGAATTATACGACGCATGATCTAGAACTGGGAGCAGTCGTGTTTGCATTGAAGATATGGAGACACTACTTGTATGGGGTTAAATGCACTGTGTTTACTGATCATAAAAGCCTTCAACATATTTTCGATCAAAAACAGCTGAACATGAGGCAACGTAGGTGGGTCGAGTTAATAAACGACTATGATTGTGAAATTCGTTATCATCCCGGGAAAGCGAATGTGGTGGCTGACGCTTTAAGCAGAAAGGAACGAGAACTAATTCGAGTACGAGCAATGAACATAAAAATTCGCATGAATCTCAACTCACAAATCAAAGAGGCTCAACGAGAAGCTCTTACTAAAGAAAACATAGGAAATGAAATAATGAAGAAGTATGGGAAACAACTCATTATGCGGGAAGATGGAATTCGATATTTTGCAAACCGTATTTGGGTACCAAAGTTGGGTGGATTAAGGAAGTTAATATTGAATGAGGCACATAAGACAAGATACTCGATACATCCTGGAGTTGGAAAGATGTATCAAGATCTTAAGACGCATTATTGGTGGCCTAATTTGAAGACAGATGTTGCAACATATGTTGGGGAATGTTTAACTTGTTCCAAAGTCAAAGCAGAACACCAGAAGCCGTCAGGATTACTTCAACAACCAGAAATCCCAGAATGGAAATGGGACGGTATTACCATGGATTTCATCACGAAGTTACCAAAGACTGCCTGGGGATACGACACCATTTGGGTGATTGTTGATCGTCTCACCAAGTCTGCACATTTCCTGCCTATAAAGGAAACGGATAGAATGGAGAAACTATTACGATTGTATATAAAGGAAATTGTTTCAAGACATGGAATACCTATTTCCATTATATCCGATCGTGATAGTAGATTTACCTCAAAGTTCTGGCAATCACTACAGGAGGCACTAGGAACTCGTTTGGATATGAGTACCGCATATCATCCGCAAACCGACGGGCAGAGTGAAAGAACGATTCAGACTCTTGAAGACATGCTCAGGGCATGTGTGATCGATTTTGGAAACGGATGGGATAAATATCTACCATTAGCAGAATTCTCGTATAATAATAGTTATCATGCGAGCATTAAAGCTGCACCATTCGAAGCATTGTATGGAAGGAAGTGTAGATCTCCTATCTGTTGGAATGAAGTAGGAGATCGACAATTAACTGGTCCCGAGATCATACACGAAACGACTGAGAAGATAGTACAAATCAAGGAGAGATTGAAAACAGCCCGTAGTCGCCAAAAGAGCTACGCCGATGTCCGAAGGAAACCATTAGAGTTTCAGATCGGGGACATGGTTATGCTAAAGGTGTCACCTTGGAAAGGTGTAATACGCTTCGGAAAAAGGGGTAAACTGAACCCAAGATATGTAGGCCCGTTCAAGATCATCGAACGCATTGGACCGGTAGCTTATCGACTCGAGTTACCGCAACAACTCGCCGGAGTACATAATACCTTTCACGTCTCAAACCTTAAGAAGTGTCTTGCAAAGGAAGATCTCACCATTCCTCTTTAAGAAATCCATGTCGACGAGAAACTACAATTCATCGAAGAACCAATCGAAATCATGGATCGTGAAGTTAAACAGCTCAAGCAGAGCAACATACCGATAGTTAAGGTTCGTTGGAATGCTAGAAGAGGTCCCGAGTTTACGTGGGAACGAGAGGATCAGATGAAACAAAAGTATCCACACTTGTTTCTCGATGATGCAAAATAGGTACAATTTTAAAATTTCGGGACGAAATTTATTTAACGGGGAGGTAATGTAACGACCCGCACTTTTTCGATCGTTCTATACTTATAAGATTAATATTTACATAAATTAAACCTTACCAACATGATAAGCAATCCAAATTGTTGAGACTTATGTTTTCGAAAAGAGTTTTACACAACGTTTGACCGTCTAGTTTGACCGATGATATCACGAACTATACAATATATGATAATTATACGTTTGTGTATATATATGTATATATACATATTTAACATGATCTAAGAATGTTTTAATATCTCATTTTGTATTAATAACAATAAGTTATAAGTATATTTTGAAACTACTAACTTAAGTTTTCAAAACGATAACCATACGTAACGTTATTTGACTTAAATACTTATAACCTATAATGTTTATACATATATCGTATAAGTAATGTATTTAATCACTTTTAAAGGGCTTACATACATAAAACAGTATAAGTATATTTACAAAAGATAGCTATATTTGAATCCTCGTTCCGTTTTCTCAAAGATTTCTATACGTATACCTAGGGTATATGTACCAGTATCATACGCAGCTTCTAGATGTATTTACTATTGGTATATACCAATAAAAATCTGCTCCTTAGCAGCCTTAAATAATTAAGAAACATGTGGAACCAACCATTTGTCAAGTAGCATGAATTATTTAGCAAGAAAACAAAGTTAGGTATCTTTTTTTTCCTTTATAACCTAAAAACGTTTTTATGCATGCACACCATTTCTTCACCCCATTTTCTCATACTTACACTTCCATTTCTCTCTCAAAATACTCTTAACTTCATACTTGATCATCTCCAAGCATTTTCCCCATCATTTAGCTTCAAAAACAACACTTAAACCTCATAAGAAAACCTTACAAAAACACTTCAAGAAATCCTTCCAAGAACACCAACTTACTTCCAATCTTTCATCCACTTCCATCACCCTTTTGGTTCTAGGTTCTTACTCCTCTTTTACAGCAACCTTGTCCAAGGAACTTGAGGTAGAATCTATGTTCATAACCTTATTCGATTCATATATATATAGCTATCTTATTTTGTGGTATAAAAGTTTAACAACAAGAACATAGTTTGAAAGTTTTCAAACTTGTTTGCAAACTAAATAGATCCTTCTAACTTAACTTTTAAAATACTTCAAGACCTGTAATATATCTTAAATATATGCTAATTTAACAAGGTATAACTTGGTTTTTCAAAGAACACCTTAAAAACTGAATTTACGACATCGGAGTGCAACCGGGGGCTGTTTTGGGTTGGATAATTAAAAACCATCTTAAACTTTGAATTGGAGGTTTATTTTCTGGAAAAATGATTTTTACTATAAATATGATAACACATAAAAATTTCATGATTTAACTCAAAGTATAAGTATTTTTAGAAAAATAATCATTTAAGGTTGTTTACATGATGGAAAATGATTAACTTCATAAGTTTCACTAAAGTTTGACCTATGACCTGTGATTTCGAATACAAACTAAGGTATTTACAGTTCATAGTCTTAAAGAGGGACTCGATCCAAGGAAGTGGCAAGTTGAATCAACGAAAACGGAGTTGTAACGAAGAAACTATGACCAAAACGAGATCGGATATCTAAGACTAGTTTAGCTACGAAAATAATTGGAGAAAATTAAATAAATCACATCTTTTTAAAATAACATGATATTTTATATATATGTACTCATAATTTAATTTTATATGGTTCAGGATCACCCGTAATCAATACGAGAAGATTAATCATAAGATCCCATGATTGTACGCAACATGTCATTTGACAACACCGGTACTTTATGTACGCAACACGTCATTTGACAACACCGGTACCATGGGTCAAGATCAATCTCGACCAATACATATACGATGGGGTTTTATTTATTTCGTTGGGGGTTTTATTTATTTCATTGCGGGTATATTAAACATCTAAAAATGAACCATTAAAATTGAATTACTAACAACGAACTGCTAACTACGGACTAAGGAATTATTAAAAGTATTAAAAGTATAACAAGTATATATATGTGACGTTTGTTTAAAAAGAAAAGGTATTGATATATTATATATGGATAGGTTCGTGATATCAACCGGAGACCAAGTCAAATTATATATATCTTCAAGACGAAAGTGAGTATATAGTCCCACTTTTAAACTCTAAATATTTCGGGATGAGAATACATGTATTTTATGTTTTACGTTATGGACACAAGTAACTGAAAATATATTCTAGGTTGAGTTGTACCACTGGCATACTTCCCTGTAGCTTGGTAACTAATATTTACAGCGGTATTGTAAACGCGAATCCTGTTGATAGATCTATCGGGCCTGACAACCCCAACCGGACTGGACGACCAGTATTCAACGGTTGCACAGTACTTCGTTTTGTGACTACACTTGGTACGGTGTAGTAAGATTTCATATTAAAGGGAATATGCGACGTGATTAAATGTTAAGTATGGTTACCAAGTGCTCAACCACTTAGAATATTTTATGAAAATGTTTATATATGAAATCTTGTGGTCTATATATATATATATTGCTGCCGGCACTAAACCTATATCTCACCAACTTTATGTTGACGTTTTAAACATGTTTATTCTCAGGTGATAATTAGAAGCTTCCGCTACATTATGTTGAATTTGAGCAGGATCTTGCGTACGCATATTTGTGTCAAAAATAAAACTGCATATCCAAGAACTTGTGTTGTAAAATATGCTAGAAATCGTGTTGTTATCATCATTTGTAAAGTTTGTAAGTCGAAGATTATCGCTAAACGATAATCATCTTTATTTCGTCCAAAGCTTGTATCAAAAATAAGAATCATGGTTTGTAATGTATAATATATGCAGTTTTTCTTTTAAAAATGTCGCATATAGAGGTCAATACCTCGCAATGAAATCATACGTTATCTAACACGTTCTTACGGTTAAGGACGGGTTATGACATGTTCATACATTCATTATAACCTCGACCAAATTCCGACAATTCACGAACCGTTATATATAAATAGATATTTATATATATGTATATATATTATAACTTGAGAATATTAATAAAGTATTAAACGTATAATACTTTACACGAACGTATTTGTTTCAATATGTTTATCGATGGAATTAGAAGATAATATCAAATGATTGATTTATCAGATACATTATGATATGATTACGGGTCCACTGTGATTTAAGAAATCTATTATTTTTTACAACATTTGGAAAATGGTAAAGTGATTTATAAGTAAGAACGTGAAGTGTAAATAAATTAGATGTTGGATATCGACAAGTTAAGTAACTCGACATTTTTCATTAAGATGATTTCATACGTTTATTTAATCTTTGGACTTTATCTCATACTTCACCAACAGACTGTAATTTAAAAACTTGAAACCTATTATGAATATATATGATTCTACTTTCCTAAAACGTTTTATGATATAACGATTTCCATTATTTTAACCTTTAAACAAAATTATTCTTAAATATATTTAGTTTGGGAAAACAAAATTATCATATTTATTTGATTTAGTTTCAAACGTACAAAAATGTTTTCAGTTTAAAAAGAACTTTATTATTAAAATGTATATAACTTTTATAAATATCTAGAACCACTTTTGACAACTCATTACTTAACCAGTATGACAAATATAACGATATTTATATTTTATTTTATTAAATATATATAACAATTTAAATTAATATTATATATATTTATACGCGTATTATATGTACATAGTTTTATACTTTTACTATACTTAAACTTTACCTTTACTTTATTTTTACTTTACTTTAACTTTAATAATTCACTTTAATAATTCATACTTTAATAATTCACTTTAATAATTTATACTTTAGTAATTCACTTTAATAATTCATACTTTAATAATTCACTTTAATAATTCATACTTTAATAATTCACTTTAATAATTCATACTTTAATAATTCACTTTAATAATACAAAAATCTATTATAAATAGAATTCAATAGGTTTCATTATTTCATAGAAACTTCAAAATATTTTTTCTCTAAACTCTCTCAATCGATTTACATATATATATTTACTCCGTATTATTTCAAGATATTATTAGTATACATAAAATATTACGACGGAGTGCTGTCCGAGTGATTTCGAAATTGTTTTTCGAGCGGGATAGAGGTAAGGAAACTATGAGTTATAGCTATGGAGGTTATGGGTATGGTTCGGGAGTATTGCTCGTGAGTCAAACTGGTGTTTATCATCCCCGTTGTGTCTACGTACTTTTCCTGCAAGATTGAATCTCAATATTGATACGTTCGTGAGTCCAAGGCCAACCTTGCACTTGTTCAATGACGTCATTTGTATTTTTACTACAAAATACAGTATTATGAGTTTCATTTGCTCCTTTTTTAAATGCTTTTGCAATATATATTTTTGGGACTGAGAATACATACACTGTTTTTATAAATGTTTGACGAAATAGACACAAGTACTTGAAACTACATTGTATGGTTGGATTATTAAATCGAATATTGCCCCTTCAAGTCTGGTAACCTAAGAATTAGGGAAATGGCCCCTAATTGACGCGAATCCTAAAGATAGATCTATGGGCATAACAAACCCCATTCTGGAATTTGGAATGCTTTAGTACTTCGATTTAAATGGTGATTGCGATTGCCAATATTTATGGCATACTTGCGGTTACTAGGTGTTCATCATACGAATGATTTTTATACACTTGCGAGTGTAAGGTTGTTTATGAAAAATGAAATCTTGTGGTCTATTAAAATTATGGAATTGATGGATTATGATAAACTAATGAACTCACCAACCTTTTGGTTGACACTTTAAAGCATGTTTATTCTCATGTATTAAAGAAATCTTCCGATGTGCATTAGCTCATTTTAAAGATATTACTTGAAGTCATTCATGGCATATTTCGAAAGACGTTGCATTCGAGTCATTGAGTTCATCAAGATTATTATTAAGTCAATTATAGTTGGATGTATTATGAAATGGTATGCATGCCGCCAACTTTAGATGTAAAGAAAGTTTGTTTTTTATAAACGAATGCAATGTTTGTAAAATGTATCATATAGAGGTCAAATACCTCGCGATGTAATCAACTATTGTGAATCATTTATAATGTATATGAACGGGTCCTTTCAAAAGGACCCGTCCTAATCCATCTGGACGAATACATTACATTTGGTTACACCGCGAGGTACTTGACCTCTATATGATACATTTTACAAACATTGCATTCGTTTTAAAAGACAAACTTTCATTACATTGAAAGTTGACAGGCATGCATACCATTTCATAATATCCAACTATAAATGATCTAATATGTCATTTACTTAATCATAATCTTTACTGAACACAACGACTTGAATGCAACATCTGTTAAAATATGCCATGAATGACTCCAAGTAATATCTTTAAATTGAGAAAATGCACAGCGAAAGATTTCTTTCAATCCTGAGAATAAACATGCTTTAAAGTGTCAACTAAAAGGTTGGTGAGTTCATTAGTTTATCATAATCGATCATTTCCATAATTTTAATAGACCACAAGATTTTCGTGTTTATAAACAGAACCTCTCGTCTGCATAAAGATAAGATCATTCATATGAATTGAACACCTAGTAACCGACATTAACTTTAATGCATAGAATATCTCCAAACAGAACCTCTCGTCTGTATGATAATAATCTCTAAGTACTAAAGCATTCGTACCCTGAATGGGACTTTTCAAGGTCCTTAGATCTATCTTTAGGATTCGTGTCAACTAGGGGTCATTTCCCTAAATTCTTAGGTTACCAGACTTGAAGGGCGATATTCGGTTTAATAATTTAACCATAGAATGTAGTTTTGCATACTTGTGTCTATTTTGTAAAAACATTTATAAAACAACGCATGTATTCTCAGTCCCAAAAATATATATTGCAAAAGCATTTAAAAAGGGAGTAATGAAACTCACTATACTGTATTTTGTAGTAAAAATACATATGACGACATTGAATAAAAATAGGGTTGGCCTCGGATTCACGAACCTATATCATTCATATATATATATATATATTAAAACGTATTCTTTTAACCGAATAATTCTATTTATTATTATTAATGATGTATTTATTATATTTAATAATTTATAAGTTTCATTATTTATTTATATATTTTCATTTTTATATATAGAAATTTAAATATAGTTAAGTTATGTAATTTAAATATATTTATGTATATATAATATTTATTTTATACTTATAACCTTAACAATATCTTTAAAACCTTTATTTTCATAATCATAATAATTTTAATAATATTGATAATACTAATAATAATAATAATAATAATAATAATAATAATAATAATAATAATAATAATAATAATAATAATAATAATAATAATAATAATAATAATAATAGTAAAGATGTTAATTTTAATGATACTATTAGTTTTAACAAAAACGATAGGTTTGAAAATAATGTTACTTTTAGTAATAATGGTATTACTAATAATACTAATACTGATAATAATAGTAATTTTACTACTAATGATATTAGTGATAATGATAATACTAATAATAATAATTATATTGTTAAGAATGATATTTATGTTAATACTAATAATAATATTAATACTATTAATTATAAAAATGATACTAATACTATTATTAGTGAAAAAAATAATGATTTGTATCATTTTCCTAATAATAATAACAATATTAATAGTAATAATCATAGTAATATTAGTAGTAGTAGTAATAATAATAATAATAATAATAATAATAATAATAATAATAATAATAATAATAATAATAATAATAATAATAATAATAATAATAATAATAATAATATTAAAAATGATTACTACCTTAAAGGCTCAAAAAGATAACAAATCACCCAAGCCGGGACTCGAACCCGCGACCCCTCGTTCCTCAACACAGCCCCCTAACCATTCTGCTATACACGTTTTTCCTGAATTTATCCCCATCTAATATTATTTAACCAAGTTCTGTTATCCCATCTTCTTCACTAACCTAGTCGACTAATGTAACCAAGTAACAATCAAATTAACTAACTTAAAATTTGAATTAACTCTTGATTAAAACATTAAAAATAAATTATGGGTGTCTGGATATGGAAAAGAAAAAAATATATATATATAAAATAAAATAAAAGAGCTGCTGTTAACCGAAAAAAATAAAGAAGAACATAGAAATTGATTTTGATATTGAGACCGTTTTAGATGAAAATTTCTACATGAATTAGGTTATAAACCACCAATAGAAACTTTAGGAATTACCAATTGAACCAGAAACTTTAAAACGAATCCGAATTTCACCAAGAACACTTTGTTTGACTTTTTGATTCAAAGACTTTGACTCCAAAATTAGAACTTGATACAATAAATTGAGGTTTGAGATTTTTCAGATAGATTGAACGAAGGATTTCTAACAAGACTGCAATTTTAGATTTTTGAAATTGATAAAAAATTAAGCTTTTGACAAAATGGTTTAAGAACAGGGGACCGAGCTATTTTTTTATATCTTTTTCTGTTTAATTCAACATATTAAGAGCTGTAAAATGAAACTGTATTTAATAAGGGAAATAAGAAGTTGAATGAATTCTCCCTCAACACAAGTTAATCACTTAATTATATAAATTGGAGATTATCGACCAGATTATATTCGATTAGGAAGAAAAAGATAAAAAAATAACATCAGACAAAGACTGGTAACAATTTGTACGTTTTGATATTGATGTGTAACAACTTGGAGACCAAAAACAAAAATTGAATAGAATGATAGGAGCGGAAAACTAGTTTCTTTTTATTCTTCCTGATTAAATTTTTTTTATAATAATAATAATAATAAATAAATAATAATAATGCATTTATTAATAATAATTAAAAAATACTAATATTAATAATATCTAAAATATTACTAAAAATAACAATATTAGGATTTATAATGATATTATTAATAATATCAAAATAATACAAATAATAATAAAATTAATGATAAAAATAATAATGGTAATTATCAAAATGATGATAATAATAATGATTTTTTTATTATAACGATAATAATACTATATAATACTACTACATGTAATAATTTAGATATAACAAGTTATATGTATACTAATTCCATATATATATTTTATATCAGAAGTAGTAATATTAATATTATAGATGTTAATATTAATTTTAATAATAATGAAGGTAATAATAATAATATATAACAATTATGTTAAACTTGTAATTAAATTAAAAATATTACTATTATATATTATTTTTGTCATATTGATAATATATTCTATGGTAATATATATTGAATATTTATTATATATTTCAATATATATGTATATATTCATAGCAACTTAGTTATTTTATGTATTACTTTAAATATTCAATTCAATTCAAATGATTAAATTGTATTTTATTATTATTATACATATATATACACATACATAGTTATTTACAACATTTGTTCATGAATCGTCGAAAATTGTCAAAGGTTACATGGATATATGAATATAATTCCAAAACTTCTCAAGACTCAACATTACAGACTTTGCTTATCGTGTCAGAATCTTATAAAGATCTAGTTTAAATTTGGTCAGAAATTTCAGGGTCATCACAGTACCTACCCGTTAAAGAAATTTCGTCCTGAAATTTGATCGAGGTTGTCATGGCTAACAATAAAAAATGTTTTCATGACGAATATGAGTTGATAAATATAGTTTTATCATTATTGAGTAATACAGATAAAACAATTCAATTATTCGAAGAGTATGAGTGAAGCTATCACAAAAGAGTGAAATGAGTAAATGCAGATTCGATTTACCAATGATGTAGTCACGGTTGATTTTCAGAAATCAAGGAATTAAAGAAAATCTTCGAAATCTATAAGATCTGATTCTTCGGGATTTAAGGAAATTAAAATCTCTTTAATTAAATGCGATGATCTATCCCGATTACTACGTCTGATATTTCCATTATAAATTTAAACTCTTCCGTTCCATTATTTTCACCATTCCTATACTTTCTTCCACCATTCATACTTCCAAAATATTATGGAAATGCTTCACCCAGTTCTGATTCTTGATGTTTTCCTAACTATCGCATCTGTCATTCTTCTTTTCCATTTACCACCGAAGGAATCTATTCACTTCTACTATTACCTTGGGGTGATACTATTCTTAATTCTAACGTGTCTTTATATTGCTATTCGTATTAATATATACGGTTTGTAACCTCCGTGTTGTTATTGGTCTTTATATTTTCTCTTATATTTTGGATCTCTTTGCCTTTTTATTCTCTTCTCGACCTCTAGTAAAGCGAGTAATGGTCCAGAATTCGTAAGTATGGAGTTTCGAATGAACTTAATGTTCTAAACAAGAAAGAACGTAATAGCACGATTTAATTTTTCAAATTACCAGAATCACTAAGAACAGAACTATCAAGAATATATTTTCTTGTTATGTTCAGAAGTTAAGCAGAATGAAAGAGTTATGTAACATGACACGTGGTGACGTTATTATCTGTGAATCATCACGTTCCATTAGAAACTCAGCATGACTTACTGTAATATAATCATGTTGATCAAGTGTCATTATATTATACTAACTCATGCATCAATTTCCAATACTACTTTAAAATCATTCATAATTCAAACTCTAAGTTTTCAGAGATTTAGAAGCTAAAACAGTTTTCTTTCTGATGTAACACTGATATCGCGAAGAGATAAATGATTACAGATAAGAATAGTTATGAAAATATCTTCAGAAATATCGAGGATATTTATAATGAACGATACGATGATATCTTAGAATTTCTAATATCGATGGATGATGAAGAAGATTTGTCCGTAAAGGTTTAGATTCAGGAGCAAGGTATTCGTTAATGACTTCGGCAGATATTGAATCGTTTGGATTCTTTGAAGGCAGATTTAATCTTTGTGATTTGCCCACAGCCTCCTTCATGGTTTGCTTAATCCGTTTTCCAGTTTCAACTTTTCTGAGCTTTGCCAACATACTATTCTTTATCATCGAACTTCTGACAGTTAAGGTCGTTTATGGTCCTCTACAATTTCTACTACTTCATTCAGCTTTTTCCAAAATTTGGAGTATTGATTCGAAGACTGGGTGCTTTTCAACGTTTCAGAATGGAAGATCATAATTCTAAGAAATAATTGTTATATGTATACATATAACTATTGATGTAGAAACGTTGCGTGATTCAAAATACTAATTGCCGATTCCCGGTAATTGATATGGCAATTCTCGTTACAATATGCGGATGAGTATATGATAGAGTTTTAAATATAATGGTTTTTAGGAGACACTTAAATCAATGAGTAATGATGTTGCTGGTAAGTTTACTGCTAATGTGGTGAAATATAAACGATTCCCCGGTAACGATGACGAAAGGCAAACTTATATATCAAAGTTATAATAGGACTTATTCGAATGAAAGTTCGATGTTGATTTGCTGGAGCTGTGACAAAATTGGCTAATTTGGATAGGAATTGTAAAGTTATTTTTGATAATAATAACACTAAAGGAATTAGTACAGCTGCGTTTTAAACGTTTACTCAGGTTCCGAGTGTTTTCAGGTGCATATCTATATGCATCAATCTTTTCTTCCGTAGATGAAGTGTGGTTAGTTCATCCTCTCGATTGAGGTGTTTTCAAGGTTCATGGAAGGTTTGAACGTAATCGTCAAGATACAAATGAGGTTTAAGATGGAATCAAGTGGCAAACTTGGAGAAATGTTTATTTTCATATGTTATAATCAATATTTTAATTCATTTTAATTGTTCAATGTTATTAGTCCATAGTTAGCAGTCCACAGTTAGAAATTCAATAATTCATATATAGTTTAATATATAATATTCGAATTAATTAATACGTATCGTGACCAATTGTATACATGTCTCAGAGTCGATCACAACTCAAAGTATATATATTATTTTAGAATCAACCTCAACCCTGTATAGCTAACTCAAGAATTACTGCATATAAAGTGACTATGGTTATTCCAAATAATATATATAGATGCATCGATATGATATGTCAAAACCTTGTATACGTGTCCCGATATTTAAAATGCATAATTAACAGTATTTAAATGACGATAAATAAAGTGCGTAAAATAAATAACTGAAATTAAATGTAAATAAATAAAATTGCGAGAATTAAATTACGATAAAATAAATTGCGATAATTAAAATGTAATAAGGAATTAGTAGTTAGCTAGGAACAGTTAGCTAGGATTTTGTTAGCGTGGATTCTTAACAAAATTTCTCATAGTTAATTTGTTTGTTTCTAACAAATTTTATTTTGTCAAATGTTTTCTTCATTATGCCACTTGTTGGATTCTGATAGGTCAAAATCCAAATATGAAATTGAATGAAAATGGTTATTCTGTGGTGAACGGATACGTATATCTGTGGATGTAAGTAGGATAGTAAATGACCGTTGAATCAGATTTGAAAGAATGTACAGTGTAACTTATTAATGTGAAACTAAGTATTCCTCGGGTATTACCTACCCGTTAAAATATTTTCACCATTAACAGTTTGTACGAAAGAATTGTTAATTACAATATTTATGAAAATATATATACATATATATTTTCCTCATATGTAATCATAGATTTAATGAGTTAATATAGTATTAATCTCATTTGGTTTATCGTCAAAACTAGAATATATAATCTCTAAAACTTTAGAGATTACATAATCGCCATGAAGGACAAAGATAAATGACGTAGAACGTCATGTAGAACGATGATTATACTCGAGGTACAGAATGAGATGTTGAGGCATGGATTATTGATGATACTGGTGCTGTTACTGATGGTACTGTTGGTGCCGATGATGTTGCTGAAGCTGGTAAATTTTGCACCATATTCTCCAAATTGATTATTCGAGCGCGAAGTTCGTTGACTTCTTATATTATTCTGGGATGATTGTCGGTTGGAACGAGCGAATGAATAAGGTTTAGAGTTTTTGATAGAATATAATCGTGGCGAGATACTCTGGAAATGAGTGTAAAAATGGTGTTTCGAATGCGTTCGCCGGTAAGTGCTTTGTAGTGACCCGTCCTAATCTATTCACTTCTACTATTACCTTGGGGTGATACTATTCTTAATTCTAACGTGTCTTTATATTGCTATTCGTATTAATATATACGGTTTGTAACCTCCGTATTGTTATTGGGCTTTATATTTTCTCTTATATTTTGGAGCTCTTTGCCTTTTTATTCTCTTCTCGACCTCTAGTAAAGTGAATAATGGTCCAGAATTCGTAAGTATGGAGTTTCGAATGAACTTAATGTTCTAAACAAGAAAGAACGTAATAGCACGATTTAATTTTTCAAATTACCAGAATCACTAAGAACAGAACTATCAAGAATATATTTTCTTGTTATGTTCAAAAGTTAAGCAGAATGAAAGAGTTATGTAACATGACACATGGGGACGTTATGATCTGTGAATCATCACGTTCCATAAGAAACTCAGCATGACTTACTGTAATATAATCACGTTGATCAAGTGTCATTATATTATACTAACTCATGCATCAATTTCCAATACTACTTTAAAATCATTCATAATTCAAACTCTAAGTTTTCAGAGATTTAGAAGCTAAAACAGTTTTCTTTCTAATGTAACACTGATATCGCGAAGAGATAAATGATTACAGATAAGAATAGTTATGAAAATATCTTCAGAAATATCGAGGATATTTATAATGAACGATACGATGATATCTTAGAATTTCTAATATCGATGAATGATGAAGAAGATTTGTCCGTAAAGGTTTAGATTCAGGAGCAAGGTATTCGTTAATGACTTCGGCAGATATTGAATCGTTTGTATTCTTTGAAGGCAGTTTTAATCTTTGTGATTTGCCCACAGCCACCTTCATGGTTTGCTTAATCCGTTTTCCAGTTTCAACTTTTCTAAACTTTGCCAACATACTATTCTTTATCATCAAACTTCTGACAGTTAAGGTCATTTACGGTCGTTTACAATTTCTACTGCTTCATTCAGCTTTTTCCAAAATTTGGAGTATTGATTCTAATACTGGGTGCTTTTCAATGTTTCAGAATGGAAGATCATAATTCTAAGAAATAATTGTTATATGTATACATATAACTGTTGATGTAGAAACGTTGCGAGATTCAAAATACTGATTACTGATTCCCGGTAATTGATATGGCAATTCTCGTTACAATATGCGGATGAGTATATGATAGAGTTTTAAATATAATGGTTTTTAGGAGACACTTAAATCAATGAGTAATGAAGTTGCTGGTAAGTTTACTGCTAATGTGGTGAAATATAAACGATTCCCCGATAACGATGATGAAAGGCAAACTTATATATCAAAGTTATAATAAGACTTATTCGAATGAAAGGTCGATGTTGATTTGCTGGAGCTGTGACAAAATTGGCTAATTTGGATAGGAATTGTAAAGTTATTTTCAATAATAATAACGCTAAAGGAATTAGTACTGCTGCGTTTTAAACGTGTACTCAGGATTCGAGTGTTTTCAGGAGCATATCTATATGCATCAATCTTTTCTTCCGTAGATGAAGTGTGGTTAGTTCATCCTCTCGATTGAGGTGTTTTCAAGGTTCATGGAAGGTTTGAACGCAATCGTCAAGATACAAATGAGGTTTAAGATGGAATCAAGTGGCAAACTTGGAGAAATGTTTATTTTCATATGTTATAATCAATATTTTAATTCATTTTAATTGTTCAATGTTATTAGTCCATAGTTAGCAGTCCACAGTTAGAAATTCAATAATTCATATATAGTTTAATATATAATATTCGAATTAATTAATACGTATCGTGACCAATTGTATACATGTCTCAGACTCGATCACAACTCAAAATATATATATTATTTTAGAATCAACCTCAACCCTGTATAGCTAACTCAAGAATTACTGCATATAAAGTGTCTATGGTTATTCCAAATAATATATATAGATGCATCAATATGATATGTCAAAACCTTGTATACGTGTCCCGATATTTAAAATGCATAATTAACAGTATTTAAATGACGATAAATAAAGTGCGTAAAATAAATAACAGAAATTAAATGTCAATAAATAAAATTGCGAGAATTAAATTACGATAAAATAAATTGCGATAATTAAAATGTAATAAGGAATTAGTAGTTAGCTAGGAACAGTTAGCTAGGATTTTGTTAGAGTGGATTCTTAACAAAATTTCTCATAGTTAATTTGTTTGTTTCTAACAAATTTTATTTTGTCAAATGTTTTCTTCATTATGCCACTTGTTGGATTCTGATAGGTCAAAATCCAAATATGAAATTGAATGAAAATGGTTATTCTGTGGTGAACGGATACATATATCTGTGGATGTAAGTAGGATAGTAAATGACCGTTGAATCAGATTTGAAAGAATGTACAGTGTAACTTATTAATGTGAAACTAAGTATTCCTCGGGTATTACCTACCAGTTAAAATATTTTCACCATTAACAGTTTGTATGAAAGAACTGTTAATTACAATCTTTATGAAAATATATATACATATATATTTTCCTCATATGTAATCATAGATTTAATGAGTTAATATAGTATTAATCTCATTTGGTTTATCGTCAAAACTAGAATACATAATCTCTAAAACATTAGAGATTACATAATCGCCATGAAGGACAAAGATAAATGACGTAGAACGTCATGTAGAACGATGATTATACTCGAGGTACATAATGAGATGTTGAGGCATGGATTGTTGATGATACTGGTGCTGTTACTGATGGTACTGTTGGTGCCGATGATGTTGCTGAAGATGGTAAATTTTGCACCATATTCTCCAAATTGATTATTCGAGCGCGAAGTTCGTTGACTTCTTATATTATTCTGGGATGATTGTCGGTTGGAACGAGCGAATGAATAAGGTTTAGAATTTTTGATAGAATATAATTGTGGCGAGATACTCTGGAAATGAGTGTAAAAATGGTGTTTCGAATACGTTCGCCGGCAAGTGCTTTGTAGTGACCCGTCCTAATCTATTCACTCCTACTATTACCTTGGGGTGATACTATTCTTAATTCTAACGTGTCTTTATATTGCTATTCGTATTAATATATACGGTTTGTAACCTCCGTATTGTTATTGGGCTTTATATTTTCTCTTATATTTTGGAGCTCTTTGCCTTTTTATTCTCTTCTCGACCTCTAGTAAAGCGAGTAATGGTCCAGAATTCGTAAGTATGGAGTTTCGAATGAACTTAATGTTCTAAAAAAGAAAGAACGTAATAGCACGATTTAATTTTTCAAATTACCAGAATCACTAAGAACAGAACTATCAAGAATATATTTTCTTGTTATGTTCAGAAGTTAAGCAGAATGAAAGAGTTATGTAACATGACACGTGGTGACGTTATGATCTGTGAATCATCACGTTCCATTAGAAACTCAGCATGACTTACTGTAATATAATCACGTTGATCAAGTGTCATTATATTATACTAACTCATGCATCAATTTCCAATACTACTTTAAAATCATTCATAATTCAAACTCTAAGTTTTCAGAGATTTAGAAGCTAAAACAGTTTTCTTTTTGATGTAACACTGATATCGCGAAGAGATAAATGTTTACAGATAAGAATAATTATGAAAATATCTTCAGAAATATCGAGGATATTTATAATGAACGATATGATGATATCTTAGAATTTCTAATATCGATAGATGATGAAGAAGATTTGTCCGTAAAGGTTTAGATTCAGGAGCAAGGTATTCGTTAATGACTTCGGCATATATTAAATCGTTTGGATTCTTTGAAGGCAGATTTAATATTTTTGATTTGCCCACAGCCTCCTTCATGGTTTGCTTAATCCGTTTTCCAGTTTCAACTTTTATGAGCTTTGCTAACATACTATTCTTTATCATCAAACTTCTGACAGTTAAGGTCGTTTACAGTCGTCTACAATTTCTACGGCTTCATTCAGCTTTTTCCAAAATTTGGAGTATTGATTCGAAGACTGGGTGCTTTCCAACGTTTCAGAATGGAAGATCATAATTCTAAGAAATAATTGTTATATGTATACATATAACTGTTGATGTAGAAACGTTGCGAGATTCAAAATACTGATTGCTGATTCCTGGTAATTGATATGGCAATTCTCGTTACAATATGCGGATGAGTATATGATAGAGTTTTAAATATAATGGTTTTTAGGGGACACTTAAATCAATGAGTAATGAAGTTGCTGGTAAGTTTACTGCTAATGTGGTGAAATATAAACGATTCCCCGGTAATGATGACAAAAGGCAAAATTATATATCAAAGTTATAATAAGACTTATTCGAATGAAAGGTCGATGTTGATTTGCTGGAGCTGGGACAAAATTGGCTAATTTGGATAGGAATTGTAAAGTTATTTTCGATAATAATAACGCTAAAGGAATTAGTACAGCTGCGTTTTAAATGTTTACTCAGGTTCCGAGAGTTTTCAGGTGCATATCTATATGCATCAATCTTTTCTTCTGTAGATAAAGTATGGTTAGTTCATCCTCTTGATTGAGGTGTTTTCAAGGTTCATTGAAGGTTTGAACGCAATCGTCAAGATACAAATGAGGTTTATGATGGAATCGAGTGGCAAACTTGGAGAAATATTTATTTTCATATGTTATAATCAATATTTTAATTCATTTTAATTGTCCAATGTTATTAGTCCATAGTTAGCAGTCCACAGTTAGAAATTCAATAATTCATATATAGTTTAATATATAATATTCGAATTAATTAATACGTATCATGACCCATTGTATACATGTCTCAAACTCGATCACAACTCAAAGTATATATATTATTTTAGAATCAACCTCAACCCTGTATAGCTAACTCAAGCATTACTGCATATAAAGTGTCTATGGTTATTCCAAATAATATATATAGATGCATCGATATGATATGTCAAAACCTTGTATACGTGTCCCGATATTTAAAATGTGTAATTAACAGCATTTAAATGACGATAAATAAAGTGCGTAAAATAAATAACAGAAATTAAATGTCAATAAATAAAATTGCGAGAATTAAATTACGATAAAATAAATTGCGATAATTAAAATGTAATAAGGAATTAGTAGTTAGCTAGGAACAGTTAGCTAGGATTTTGTTAGCGTGGATTCTTAACAAAATTTCTCATAGTTAATTTGTTTGTTTCTAACAAATTTTATTTTGTCAAATGTTTTCTTCATTATGCCACTTGTTGGATTCTGATAGGTCAAAATTCAAATATGAAATTGAATGAAAATGGTTATTCTGTGGTGAACGGATACGTATATCTGTGGATGTAAGTAGGATAGTAAATGACCGTTGAATCAGATTTGAAAGAATGTACAGTGTAACTTATTAATGTGAAACTAAGTGTTCCTCGGGTATTACCTACCCGTTAAAATATTTTCACCATTAACAGTTTGTACGAAAGAACTGTTAATTACAATCTTTATGAAAATATATATACATATAAATTTTCCTCATATGTAATCATAGATTTAATGAGTTAATATAGTATTAATCTCATTTGGTTTATCGTCAAAACTAGAATACATAATCTCTAAAACATTAGAGATTACATAATCGCCATGAAGAACGAAGATAAATGACGTAGAACGTCATGTAGAATGATGATTATACTCGAGGTACAGAATGAGATGTTGAGGCATGGATTGTTGATGATACTGGTGCTGTTACTGATGGTACTGTTGGTGCCGATGATGTTGCTGAAGCTGGTAAATTTTGCACCATATTCTCCAAATTGATTATTCGAGCGCGAAGTTCGTTGACTTCTTATATTATTCCGGGATGATTGTCGGTTGGAACGAGCGAATGAATAAGGTTTAGAATTTTTGATAGAATATAATCGTGGCGAGATACTCTGGAAATGAGTGTGAAAATGGTGTTTCGAATGCGTTCGCCGGTAAGTGCTTTGTAGTGACCCGTCCTAATCCATCTGGACGAAGTCTTCAACAGTTGGTCCTATTGCGAGGTTCTGACTTCTATATTGCATGAACGACTCCATGTAATATGAGCAAATGCACAACGGAAGATTTCTTTCAAACCTGAGAATAAACATGCTTTAAAGTGTCAACCAAAAGGTTGGTGAGTTCATAAGTTTAACATAAATAATCATTTCCATCATTTTAATAGACCACAAGATTTTCATTTCCAGTTCTCATAAATATACGTCCCATGCATAGAGACAAAAATCATTCATATGGATTGAACACCTAGTAACCGACATTAATAAGATACATATAAGAATATCCCCTATAATTCCGGGAAATCCTTCGGACATGATAAAAACAACATCGAAGTACTAAAGCATCCGGTACTTTGGATGGGATTTGTTAGGCCCAATAGATCTATCTTTAGGATTCGCGTCAATTAGTAGACTGGTTTACTAATTCTTAGGTTACCAAGTAAAAAGGGGCATATTCGGCTTCGATCATTCAACCATATAATGTAGTTTCGATTACTTGTGTCTATTTCGTAAAACATTTATAAAAGCAGCGCATGTATTCTTAGTCCCAAAAATATATATTGAAAAAGCATTTAAAAAGGGAGCAAATGAAACTCACTATATTGTATTTTGTAGTAAAAATACATATAACGGTATTGAACAACTGAACAATGCAGGGTTGGCCTCGGATTCACGAACCTATATCAATTATGTATATTAACACATGTACTAACTAGTAAACAAGTATATATATTAATATTAATTATTATACTTGTTATAATAATAATTTATATGTTATTTTAATTAATTGCAACTATTATATTAATAATCTATATGTTTCATATATTCATTTTATATATTTAAAATAAATAAAAATAAGAATTTTGTTATGTTATATGTATTAAATAAATTTTTTGTATATATATCTATATCGTTTGTTGGTTAAAATTATAATAATACTAAAATAATATTAGTTATGATAAAATTAAAATAATGATAATAAAGTTAAAAATGATAGTTTTAATATAAATGATAAAAATAACTTTAATAAGAATGATACTATTAATAAAAAAATGTTAATTTTAATAATAATGAACACTAATAATAATAATAATAATGAATATAATGATTTTACTAATAATGGTAATGATACTATTATTCATATTAATAACTATAATGATAATAATACTACTAATAATAATACTAATACTTATGATAATAATAATAACAATAATCTTGATAATCCTATTAATACTAATGGTAATAATAATAATAATCATAATTTTGATATTTGGTGTTAGTTTAATAATAATAATAATAATACTATTAATCATAATATCAATAATAATAATAATAATAATAATAATCATATTAATAAAAGTAATAATAATAATAATAATAATAATAATAATAATAATAATAATAATAATAATAATAATAATAAAAGGTTACAACCTTTGAAGAAAAGGGCTTTAAAAATAAAGCGCCACTTCCCAGGCTCGAACCCACGACCTCTCGCTTAAGCGCAAACACCCCTAACCATTCGACTGTTTCTATTTTTCATGACATATTACTCCAAAAAAAATATATGTTCTATAGATCCGTTACTTCTTCATTATCGATTTGTTCATCTCAGTCCATCATGGTACACCGTTACTATCACTATATATCACGTATCATAATCATCATACCATCTCTTCTGTTAAATACGCAGATAAAAAAAAATAACTATAGAGCCTGCCCACTAAACAAACATACCCATGACCCAAAAACTTATATGTTCATGATGGTGGTCATTTCATGGGCCCGAGAAGCCCAAGGAGTTTGATATAAGCTAAAAGTGTCGGTGTATGGAATTAAATAAAGAAGTCAAATGTTTGCAAATGGGAAATAGAAGCCGATGTTCAGTAGCCGCTATATTCGACTTTCATTGATCATTAATTCTAATGGTGTATCAGCTAGTTATCCAAACTCCATAGGTATCGATTTACAGTAGAGGGAATATATCGAGAAGATTGTAGTTGATGATGATTCTTAGGTGTTGAACCGATCCAGAAATAGAAGACGATTAACAACACCCTTGTTTTCAAGTTGGGTTTCGATTGCACAAGGAAGAAAAATGTATCATCGAATAATATTGGTCTGGGTTTCGGTTTGTACTTCAAAACAGAAGCAGCAGGTTGGGATTGTGATGATGGTGTTTGGTTTTAAATAGAAAACAGAAACATGCAGTTCATATTAAACACAATAACAACAAAGTAGCTGAAATGAACGTAAGGTTGTAGATACTGTTTTTGGGGTTGAGATGGTGGTGAATGGTTCGAAACAGAAAATAGACTAGTAGTAGCAACAGGTATTAGTGGTGTGTGGCTTGTTGTGTTCTCGATAAGTAAGAAGAAACATAGAAGAGGTATAGTAGTAGAATTATGAAAATTTTATATAATCTTTCATGGTGGTTCGATGGTACAGTAACAGAAAGACAGAAAACACGCAACAACGGTATATAGTAATGGTTACAGGCTGGAAAATTGGTGGCGATGGTGGTTTATTTCAACGGTATAGGAAGTAGGAGAACACAGGTGATTGTTCACGGTTGTGGGTGGCTCAATGATTTTCATGTAAGGTGGTAACCGGTGTTAGAGTGGTGATTCCTGGTGATGGTTCACGGTGGTTGCCGATTGTTCATAACCAAAACAGAAACAGATTGAATGTAGTAACAAGAGAGGATTGAAGGAATGATGATGTTTGTGGTTTATGTTCTATCAACGAAAAGAAACATAAGAATGTATGTAGCAGCAACATTACAAAGGTTCCAAGTGTGGTGTGACGACCCGAAAATTTTTTTTTGACCAAATTTAAACCTAATCTTTAGATGTTTCGACACGATAAGCAAAGTCTGTTAGATAAGTCTCAAAACTTGTAAACTATTTTCATGGATTCATTTAACCTTTGACTGATTCCGACGATTCAGGAATATATATATATATATATAAATGTAAGTAGTAGAAATAATAAGATATAATTGAATCATTAGAATTTAATATATAAATTAACAAATAGAATAAATAAGTTACTATATACATATGAATCTATATACGATTTCTATTAAAAAGTATAAACATACTGTAATAAATATAAGAGATATAAATATTATGTGTTGAAACTGTTGATATATATTTCTATTATGAAATGATATAATATAGTAAATAGATATATATAAAACATTATTAATGTGTTCATATTTACATGATGTAACTAATATGCAAACACAATTACATAATATTATATAGAATTATATAAATATTAAATATACAGTATATGTTATTATGAAACTATATATGATTTCAATTAAATACATATATAGAATATATAAATTTTAATTGTTCAGTAAATGTCATCATATAACGTAATCTTACATAAATAATAAATGGTATTATATTAGATTACAAATTTGAATATAATTAATATATTAAAATTATTAATACTTTCATTACTATTATTAATAACAGATTTGATACATGTAATATGCTATATCATTATTATTAGTATCATCATTTTTACCATTATTGTTATTGATAAAATTATCATATTATCAAATTAGCAATTTTATTATTATCAATATTATTATTATTAATTTATTAGTACTTTTATACTTAATAACAAGTTACATCATATATTTAATAATTCAATTATATTTATATATCAGCATTCTAAATCAAATAAAAATCAGATTTATTAACTATTATTATTATTGATTGTATTATTTTTATTAAAATATTAGTTATTAATATATATAAGATCTGATATATATATATATATATATATATATATATATATATATATATATATATATATATATATATATATATATATATATATATATATATATATATATATATATATATATATATATATATATATATATATATATATATATATCAGATAGTTATATGCGTAAATCATTGAATCTATCTGCTATTTATTTTTATTTTTTTTCCTGCTTTTCTGTTCGTCTGTGACATCCTGTCGAATCCATATCACAAGCAAACAACCTCCGATTACATCATGCTAATATTTTATATACACGATTACAATTATATATGTATACTGCCATACGTGATTTTTAAGGGGATTAAAACTCAGAAATTCAAACACAGCAAGAATATCTCTGTACAACCACTTTTTAGCCAAAATCTGAATTTGAAAAAATCTTAAAAAAATAATAATGCCAAGTTGTTAGTAATCTGCTACTCAATCTTTATGCAAAGCCTTACGATTCAATTCCTCAAATCGAAGCTTAATTTGTCGAGTCAAAGATTTGTTTTAAAAAGTCAAACTTTTGTTCTTGAGCCAAATTCGAGTTTTCTGTTTCGATTTTAGTTAAATTGATGTTACCAATAGTTTTTAGGAGTGGATTAAAACCTACTTCATGTTATAAGCTTGGTCTCAAACGTTCCCTAAATCATTTTCATTTATTTTTTTCTCTTCGCTAAACCGCTGCAGCAGCAGCTCTTGTTTCAAATTTTTTATATATATATATATATTTTTTACAATCACTTAATTTTGATGGTTTCCAACTAATTTTAAGTAGCTAATATTGTCTTTGTAATTGAGTCATGGGTTGGAAAATTGCTTTGGCCGATTGTTTTTGGGAAGGAGAGGAAGAAGGAAGCATAATACTTACTGGTTATATAAATAAAAAGGAGTTTTTAAAACAGAAAAACAGTTTCGGATGGATGGTTAACAGGGATGTCAGGTTAGCGGGAGGTCTCGAGTTCGAGTCTCGCCTAGGGCATTTTTTTTAGAAAAGCTCTTTGAAGGGTATACACTTTTATTATTATTATTATTATTATTATTATTATTATTATTATTATTATTATCATTCTTATTATTATTGTTATAATTATTAGTGTTATCATTATTATTGTTATCATTAATGTTATGAAAATTATTATTATGATTATTATTGTTATTATTAGTTTTGTTATTATTAGTATTATAATTATAATTATAATTATTAATACTATTATTATTACTAATAAAAGAATTAACTAGCAAATATTGTTTTTATCATGATTATAACCACAATTATACTTATTAATATTATGGTTAAGTTAATTACTAGTATTACTAAAATAAAGTAATTACATATTATTATCATTTAAATAAGTGTTATTATCATAACTTTAATTATTATTATCACCATAAATATTACTATTTAGGTTGTTATGAGTATTACCACTAATATTACTATAAGTATTATTATTAATTTCATTAAAATTAGTACTTGTATCATATTATAATTAATAGTATTAATATTATTATTACCACCTGTATTATAATTATAATTAGTATTATAATCAACATTATAGGTACCATAGTCATTATTAGGATTATTATCGTTATAAGTATTATTAATTATGTTATCAAGAGTATTATTATGTAGTTACTAAAATCATTATCATAATTAGCATTAACAATAAAAAAATTAATATTTTTACATTTACTATCATTAATATCATTATTATTATTATTAAATAAAACTATCAGTATTAACAATATCATTATTAGTATTATTATTAATAGAGTTATTATTATTATTATTAGTAAATTAGTAATATCAAAACTATCATTTTTAAACAAATAAATATTTTGTACATAAAACATATTCTTTACATATATATTAATATTTCATATATAAATCATATTAACATTACTTATATAAAAACTTACATACAAATTTGGTATTTCTAATATAATACTAAATATATATAGATATTAAAATACTATATTAATCGCTTTAAATACATATACAAAATAAATATATACAACATATAATTTAAGATATAAAATAAAGTATACATTTTTAAAATGGAATCTAGCATAAATCATATATAAATACAAAATATATAAATAATATATATTAATAAATGAAATTTTGAGATTTCTATTATATGTTTTAATAGAAATACAATTGATATAGGTTCGTGAATCCGAGGTCAACCCTATAATTATTCAATGTCATCATATGTATTTTTACTACAAAATACAATACTGTGAGTTTCATTTGCCTTTTTACCCTTTATATTTTTGGGCTGAGAATACATGCAAAATTTTTTATAAATGTTTTACGAAATAGACACAAGTAATCGAAACTACATTATATGGTTGAATGATCGAAGCCGAATATGCCCCTTTTAGCTTGGTAGCCTAAGAATTAGGGAACATCACTAATTTTGAGAATTAGTACACGCCTAATTGACGCGAATCCTAAAGATAGATCTATTGGGCCTAACGAACCCCATCCAAAGTACCGGATGCTTTAGTACTTCGAATTCATTTTTATCATGTCCAAAAGATTTCCCGAAATGATAGGGGATATTCTTATATGCATCTTGTTAATGTCGGTTACCCGGTGTTCAATCCATATGACTGATATTTTTTGTCTCTATGTATGGGACGTATATTTATGTGAAATGAAAATCTTGTGGTCTATTAAAATGATGGAAATGAATGTTTATGATAAACTAATGAACTCACCAACCTTTTGGTTGACACTTTAAAGCATGTTTATTCTCAGGTATGAAAGAAATCTTCCGCTGTGCATTTGCTCATTTTAGAGATATTACTTGGAGTCATTCATGACATATTTCAAAAGACATTGCATTCGAGTCGTTGATTTCATCAAGATTGTTATTAAGTCAATTATAGTTGGATATATTATGAAATGGTATGCATGCTGTCAACTTTTGATGTGAAGAAAGTTTGTATTTTAAAAACGAATGCAATGTTTGTAAAATGTATCATATAGAGGTCAAGTACCTCGCGATGTAATCAACTATTATGATTCATTTATAATCGATATGGACTTCGTTCAGATGGATTAGGATGGGTCGTTAGAGTTGGTATCAGAGCGGTGGTCTTAGCGAACCAGGTCTTGCATTAGTATGTCTAACTGATAGTTGTTAGGATGCATTAGTGAGTCTGGACTTCGACCGTGTCTGCATGTCAAAAGTTTTACTTATCATTTCTAGTCGGAACTCAACTATTTATCATCCTTAGAAAATTATCTGTTTATCATTCTTAATCTAGACAAATCATACTGCAAGGAATGTATGAATAGTGTATAGACAAAAATTCATATCTTAGCATATCTGCTAATTCATATCTTAGCATATCTGCTAATTCATATCTTAGCGTATCTGTTATTGTTACCTTTACCTGACAGATTCCGTAGATTCCTCCGTAACTTATGGAGTTTTAGTATTATATATGCATATGTAAAATATGTATTGCAGGGTACTAATCTACATCCTATAATCTATTTCTTATTGAAAATCCTTCATCTGATCGTACGAGATGAATTCCTCAACCAGTTCAAATTCCTCGGATTCTGACAGCTATTCCGATATGGAGTTTTACCTAAGCTCCAAAAGCAGTGTCACCAGAATGAATCAACCAATCATCCATCCCCAATTCATCTGATGAGTTCTTAGTCGACTTAATCAATTGAGATGCGAAGAAGGCGATCCTTTCCACCAACCAAATTTACCTCTTGGCGATGAACCTGAAGCACTTATCAGCGAACCAGTCTGAAACACCATTTTCACCCTCATTTCCCGAATATCTCATCATGATTATATACTATCTCAAATTCTGAACCTTATTCATTCACTCGTTCTTACCGATAATCATCTCGGAGTAATCGAAGAAGTCAACGAACTTCGCGCTTGAGTAATCAAATTGGAAAACGTGGTGCAAAACCTACCAGCTTCAACAACAGCACCGACAACATCAGTACCACCAACAACCCAAGTTTCAACATCACATGCCTCAACATCTCATTCTGTACCTCGAGTATAATCATCGTTCTACGTATCAATCTACATCATTTATCTTCGTTTGACATGTCGATTATGTAATCTCTAATGTTTTAGAGATTATATATTCTTGTTTTAACGGTAAATCAAATGAGTCTAATATCATATTGACTCATTAAATCCATGATTACATCTGAAGAAAATATATATGAAAGTATATTTTCATAAAGATTGTAATTAAAAACTCTATTGTATAAACTGTTAATGATGAGAATATTTTAATGGGCAGGTAATACCCGAGAAATATTTATATTTCACATTAATAAGTTACACTGTACATTCTTCAAATCTGATTCAACATTCATTTACTATCCTACTTACATCTACAGAGATACGAATCCATTCACCGCAGAATAACCATTTTCATTCAATTTCATATTTGAATTTTGACCTATCAGAATCCAACAAGTGGCATAAAGAAGAAAACATGGGACAAAATAAAATTTGTTAGAAACAAACAAAATAACTATGAGAACTTTTGTTAAGAATCCACGCTAATTGTTCCTAGCTAATTGTTCCTAGCTAACTGATTACATTTTATTTATCGCAATTTACATTCTCGCAATTTTATTTATCGTCATTTAATTTCTGTTATTTACTTTACGCACTTTATTTATCGTCATTTAATTTCTGTTATTTATTTTACGCACTTTAAATATCAGGACACGTATACAAGGTTTTGACATATCATATCGATGCATCTATATATATTATTTGGAATAACCATAGACACTCTATATGGAGTAATGATAGAGTTAGCTATACAGGGTTGAGATTTATTCTTAAATAATATATATAGTTTGAGTTGTGATCGATTCTGAGACATGTACACGGGTCACGATACGTATTAATTAATTCGAATATTATATATTAAACTATATATGAATTATTGGACTGTTAACTGTGGACTATCGACGATGGACTAATAACATTGGACAATTAAAATGAATTAAAGTATTGATTATAACATATGAAACTAAACATTTCTTCAAGTTTGCCACTTGATTTCATCTTAACCCTCATTTGTATCTTGACGATTACAATCTGCGTTCACACCTTTCATGATTCTTGAAAACACCTCAATCGGGAGGATAAACCAACCGCACTTCATCTATGGAAGAAAAGATTGATGCATATAGTTATGCACCTGTAAACATTCGGAACCTGAGTAAATATTTAACACGTATCTGTGCTAATTCCTTTAGTGTTATTATTACCCAAATTAAATTGGTAATTCCTTTCAAAGTAGCAAATTTTGTCACAGCTCCAGCAAGTCAACTTCGACTTTTCATTCGAAACAACCTTATTATCACCTTGATTTATATGTGTGTTCTTTTATTGTTACCGGAGAACCTTTTATATTCCACCATATTACCCTCAGTATTTAGTCATCTAAAAACACAATTCTCTTGAAACCACCTCGGATTGATAACCAATGATTCAGGTATGGTAGCATTAAATACAGAGGAAACAGAAAAATTGTAGATGGTTTAAACGGCCAAAAGTTTAATGATAAAGAATAGTATGTTTGAAAAGCTCAGAAAAGTTGGAACGGGAAAATGGATTGAGCTAACCACGAAGGAGACCAAGGATAAATACAAGGACCATACCATATATACAAAGAATCCAGGTAATTCTGGATCCGATGAAACCTTCAACGAATATCTTGCTCCGTACTCATGTTAAAAATCTTGCGGAAAATCTTTCTTCATCAACCATCGAACTTTGAAATTCCAAAATATCATCATAAATATCTTCGATATTTTCGAGGATATTTTCATAAATATTCTCGTCCGAAATTATATACCTCTTCATGCTTCCTGTGTTTCATTATATTAGAAACTTCTGTAAAATCTAAGTTTAGTTTATGAATGAATTCTAGAGAAATGTAAGGAAATTGATGCATGAGTTAGTATAATATAATGACACTTGATCAACGTAATTATATTACAGTAAGTCATGCTGAGTTTCTAATGAAACGTGATGATTCACAGGCTCTAACGTCATCATGTGCCATGTTACACGAATCTTGTATTCTATTTAAACCTCTAAAATATCAAGAAAATATTTCTTGATGATTCGGTTTTTTTCAGGGTATTCTAGAAATTTAACCAATCAAGATCGTGCCTTACCATTCCCTTCTTAGAACATTAACAATGTTCATTTTGAAATTTAAATCTGCGAATTCTGGACCATTACAAGAGATGCCTGACCGCAAGAAGAAGAAACGAAGGGACAAAGCTCCGAAATTGAAATTGGAGTATAAATCGCAGCAAATAGGAGGGAGTATTAACTGTGGATGACAATAATTATAGGAAACAGTAATAGGGACATTGAAAAATAAGGGGAGATACAAAGCCCGATAACAACATATAATTTACAAACCATGGATACTAATAGGAATTGCAATATAAAGACACGGTATAATTAAGAATAGTATCACCCCAAGGTTATATTAAAACTAAAAAGATTTTTCTGGTGGAAGATTGAAAAGAAGAATGACAGAAATGATAATTAGGAAAATATTAGGGATTAGAACTGGACTAAGCATTTTCATAATCTTTTGGATGTATGAACTAAGAAAGAAAGTATAGGAATGGTGAGAATAATGGAACGGAGGAGTTTAATTTATAATGGAAATATCAGACAGAGTAATTGAGGCATATCACCGTATTTAATTATAGAGATCTTAATCTCCTTATTCGCTGAAGAATCAAATCTCTCAGATTTCGAAGATTTATTTAAATCCCTTGAATTTCGGAATTCAACCACGACTACTTCAAAAAATTTTACGAACTTTATCTCTTTAATTCACTCTTTTGTGATAGCTTCACTCATACGCTTCGCGTAATCAAATTGTTTTATCCATATTACTCAATGATGATAAAACCCTAAATTCTAGCATGTATGCGTCAGGAAAACATCTTTATTGTTAGCCATGACCACCTCACTCAAATTTCGGGACGAAATTTCTTTAACGGGTAGGACTGTGACGACCCGAAAAAAATTTTTGACCAAATTTAAACCTAATCTTTATATGTTTCGACACGATAAGCAAAGTCTGTTAGATAAGTCTCAAAACTTGTGAACTATTTTCATGGATTCATTTAACCTTTGACTGATTCCGACGATTCACGAATATATATATATATATATATATATATATATATATATATATATATATATATATATATATATATATATATATATATATATATATATATATATATATATATATATATATATATATATATATATATATAATGTAAGTAGTAGAAATAATAAGATATAATTGAATCATTAGAATTTAATATATAAATTAACAAATAGAATAAATAAGTTACTATATACATATGAATCTATATACGATTTCTATTAAAAAGTATAAACATACTGTAATAAATATAAGAGATATAAATATTATGTGTTGAAACTGTTGATATATATTTCTATTATGAAATGATATAATATAGTAAATAGATATATAATAGTTATATATATAAAACATTATTAATGTGTTCATATTTACATGATGTAACTAATATGCAAACATAATTACATACTATTATATAGAATTATGTAAATATTAAATATACAGTATATGTTATTATGAAACTATATATGATTTCAATTAAATACATATATAGAATATATAAATTTTAATTGTTCAGTAAATGTCATCATATAACGTAATCTTACATAAATAATAAATGGTATTATATTAGATTACAAATTTGAATATAATTAATATATTAAAATTATTAATACTTTCATTACTATTATTAATAACAGATTTGATACATGTAATATGCTATATCATTATTATTAGTATCATCATGTTTACCATTATTGTTATTGATAAAATTATCATATTATCAAATTAGCAATTTTATTATTATCAATATTATTATTATTAATTTATTAGTACTTTTATACTTAATAACAAGTTACATCATATATTTAATAATTAAATTATATTTATATATCAGCATTCTAAATCAGATAAAAATCAGATTTATTAACTATTATTATTATTGATTGTATTATTTTTATTAAAATATTAGTTATTAATATATATAAGATATAAGATATATTATACAGATATATATATATATATATCTAATAGTTATATGCGTAAATCATTGAATCTATCTGCTATTTATTTTTATTTTTTTCCTGCTTTTCTGTTCGTCTGTGACATCCTGTCGAATCCATATCACAAGCAAACAACCTCCGATTACATCATGCTAATATTTTATATACACGATTACAATTATATATGTACACTGCCATACGTGATTTTTAAGGGGATTAAAACTCAGAAATTCAAACACAGCAAGAATATCTCTGTACAACCACTTTTTAGCCAAAATCCGAATTTGAACCAATCTTAAAAAAATGATAATGCCAAGTTGTTAGTAATTTGCTACTCAATCTTTATGCAAATCCTTACGATTCAATTCCTCAAATCGAAGCTTAATTTGTCGAGTCAAAGATTTGTTTCAAAAAGTCAAACTTTTGTTCTTGAGCCAAATTCGAGTTTTCTGTTTCGATTTTAGTTAAATTGATGTTACCAATAGTTTTTAGGAGTGGATTAAAACCTACTTCATGTTATAAGCTTGGTCTCAAACGTTCCCTAAATCATTTTCATTTATTTTTTTTTCTCTTCGCTAAACCGCTGCAGCAGCAGCTCTTGTTTCAAATTTTTTTTATATATATATTTTTTTTACAATCACTTAATTTTGATGGTTTCCAACTAATTTTAAGTAGCTAATATTGTCTTTGTAATTGAGTCATGGGTTGGAAAATTGCTTTGGCCGATTGTTTTTGGGAAGGAGAGGAAGAAGGAAGCATAATACTTACTGGTTATATAAATAAAAAGGAGTTTTTAAAACAAAAAAAATAGTTTCGGATGGATGGTTAACAGGGATGTCAGGTTAGCGGGAGGTCTCAAGTTCGCGTCTCGCCTAGGGCATTTTTTTTTAGAAAAGCTCTTTGAAGGGTATACACTTTTATTACTTTTATTATTATTATTATCATTCTTATTATTATTGTTATAATTATTAGTGTTATCATTATTATTGTTATCATTAATGTTATAAACATTATTATTATGATTATTATTGTTATTATTTGTTTTGTTATTATTAGTATTATAATTATAATTATTAATACTATTATTATTACTAATAAAAGAATTAACTAGCAAATATTGTTTTTATCAGGATTATAACCACAATTATACTTATTAATATTATGGTTAAGTTAATTATTAGTATTACTAAAATAAAATAATTACATATTATTATCATTTAAATAAGTGTTATTATCATAACTATAATTATTATTATCACCATAAATATTACTATTTAGTTTGTTATGAGTATTACCACTAATATTACTATAAGTATTATTATTAATTTCATTAAAATTAGTACTTGTATCATATTATAATTAATAGTATTAATATTATTATTACCACCTGTATTATAATTATAATTAGTAATATAATCAACATTATAGGTACCATAGTCATTATTAGGATTATTATCGTTATAAGTATTATTATTTATGTTATCAAGAGTATTATTATGTAGTTACTAAAATCATTATCATAATTAGCATTAAAAATAAAAAAATTAATATTTTTACATTTACTATCATTAATATCATTATTATTATTATTAAATAAAAGTATCAGTATTAACAATATCATTATTAGTATTATTATTAATAGTTATTATTATTATTATTAGTAAATTAGTAATATCAAAACTATCATTTTTAAACAAATAAATATTTTGTACATAAAACATATTCTTTACATATATATTAATATTTCATATATAAATCATATTAACATTACTTATATAAAAAATTACATACAAATTAGGTATTTCTAATATAATACTAAATATATATAGATATTAAAATACTATATTAATCGCTTTAAATACATATACAAAATAAATATATACAACATATAATTTAAGATATAAAATAAAGTATACGTTTTTAAAATGGAATCTAGCATAAATCATATATAAATACAAAATATATAAATAATATATATTAATAAATGAAATTTTGAGATTTCTATTATATGTTTTAATAGAAATACAATTGATATAGGTTCGTGAATCCGAGGTCAACCCTACAATTGTTCAATGTCATCATATGTATTTTTACTACAAAATACAATACTGTGAGTTTCATTTGCCTTTTTACCCTTTATATTTTTGGGCTGAGAATACATGCAAAATTTTTTATAAATGTTTTACGAAATAAACACAAGTAATCGAAACTACATTATATGGTTGAATGATCGAAGACGAATATGCCTCTTTTAGCTTGGTAGCCTAAGAATTAGGGAACATCACTAATTTTGAGAATTAGTGCACACCTAATTGACGCGAATCCTAAAGATAGATCTATTGGGCCTAACGAACCCCATCCAAAGTACCGGATGCTTTAGTACTTCGAATTCGTTTTTATCATGTCCGAAGGATTTCCTGGAATGATAGGGGATATTCTTATATGCATCTTGTTAATGTCGGTTACCAGGTGTTCAATCCATATGTAACGCCCTCCCAATAGGGTCTGGAAAAAACGTTACTAATATCAAAATAAACCAACATATTATAATACGAGAACAATACTAAATGAGAAAATTTAACTTTATTGAGTACGCAGCGGAAAATGAAATGTCGTTACAATAATGGAAATAACGATAAAGTAGTTGTTCATATGCAGAAGTAATAAATGCGATATCTCTTGATCCTAAGTCCAAGTAGCATCACATAAGTAGTAGATAAGAAAGCTTGAATCAAACAGCACCTAAGACAAAAACATGCTAAAGTGTCAACCAAAAAGGTTGAATGAAGTTCATAGGTTTAACAAAAGTAGTTATCGTTGTTTTTAGACCACAAGATTTAGTTTGTAAAGTAGATCACACAGATCTTAAGTTTTCAAGGAAGATCACAAAGATCATTAAAGTTGATCTCGCAAGATCAAAAGTTTATGCCAATGCGTGATATTTAGAATAAACGTTGTTTGCCCCATGACAAGTTAGTTCTCCTTGTCGGTTAAATTTTATTATCAAGTAATACAAAGACTTAGTCAAATGTATCGGGGACGTTACTCCCGATAGGCCTACCCCCAATAATTAAGCATGCCGCAGCACTTAAAAATATCACTGTAGGGACTTAGTCGGACATAGCTGGGTATAGCATAGTTTAATAGTTTGTACTGACATTTAGACTAGACTTTCAAGTTTGCCCCGTGACAAGTTATTGTTCATACTTGTCGGTTGGGGACTTGCTGGTCATAGCCCAACATATTACAGTTTAATAGTTTGGTACTTGTGTCTAAGTTGTAAAAAGTAAAAACATCATGTGTCTCACCCCAAAAGTAAGTAAGTTTTTTTAGCAATAAAGAGGGGCTATGAATTCACCTTAGTAAGTAGAGAGAGATATCTTAGCAAATTGTACTGTAGTCGAACAATCATGATCGAACAATGTAATCTAGTCAAATAGGTTATCTTAAGTATACACATATAGGTCATAATGTCAACCCATAGTGTACGCAAAGTCCTAGTGCTCAGACTGACTCAACGAACGAGTAAAAGTCAACTAAAACAAGCAAGGCAACAAAAGTCAACCAAAGTCAACCCTAAAGTCAACTCGGTCAAATGGTCAACTAAAGTCAAACATCTCAGTAGGTCATACAAACATGATCAATAAGTCAAACCTAGGTCAAGTATCACTTTAAAAGTCATAATTAAGCATGTTGCACTTTTGCACCTTAAAGCATGCCTTAGAAATTCGTATGTCGTAGAAAGATCCAACTATAGCTCATAGAACATAAATCATTAAATCATGAAAAACTCCAGATCATAACTACACTTAAAATCGATTCCAAAAAGTCTGTCCAAAGCCTCATACGATAAATAAAAGTCCAATATCAGAAAGGATCAAGTTCAGGTTCGTTACAAAAATTTCTGCTCGCGCGTCAATTTTTAAACATTTTTCATAAAATGTAAAAAATAGATGTTGACCAACGGCCAATTGTTGTGATCTCATAACATCACAAAATTTTAGTGATAAAATAATCAGAAGTATTGCTTTAGCCAATTTGTACAGTTATGCAAAACATTACAGACTCATCAGTTTTTAAGCATCAATCGGACACATCACAAAGATAAGCATATAACTCATGGAAAATCACGTTCTCTCAAGTTCGCATACAAATGAAACATGTCAAGGAACACTTAGAATAACATATTCCAGAAGCTCAAAGTCTAAATCAATTCCTAGTTCGTTCTAGTAATTTTTATGTAAACTTAAAAACAGATTCAGCATACTTTACAAATCAAATCTTCGTTTTATCATATCGGGAGCATTACATAACCTTTCGACGCAAATATTTAGTCTAAATTGCATAAATTTTCATAAAGAATACAGTAGCACACATTTCATAAGCTAAAACACAAAGCATGAAACTCATAAAATTCGGATTACATGTGAAACCCTAACAAAACTTCGATAAATCATAACTTAAGCATCCGGTAACGAAATCATGCAAATCCAAAGTCTAAATTTATTAATTTTTCGAGATCTATCCATCTATATACATTATATGATCAGTACATAAACTCATATAATCATATTCACAAGATTCAAATTCGTTTTTCATGCAAAAACAACGATTGATCAATTAAATGATAAACGATAACACAAAACATCATCAATTGAGCACTAGACTTGATTACACTATGTAATTGAACAAAAATCAGATCTAATAATATTAAGGTTTTCAATTATACCTTAGAAACACAATCAATTAGTACTAGCGTGTAGAGGACGATCAAAGGAAGCACTTTCGTGTAGAACGCAAGAGCAAACAATCAAAATTGAATGGAGAATGATGGTGATGATGATTGACGATGAAGATGATGATATGTGGCTGCAAATTTCGTGGGTTAGGGTTAAGGGAGGATAAATGAGTGTATTTCTCTAGTTAGGGGTTTTAAGGGTTAGCTTTTGGGCCCTAATCAAGGTTAAATGGACACTAGGAGAAGTAATAGCCCAAAATAGATCAAAGAAAGCCCCCTTCTTGTGGATTTCGGCCTAGAGGCTGGAAGAAGGCTCCTTGGGCTTTATTTTGTCTAGGTAGTTTAAGTATTGTGCAATCCATCAAGTGTCGTTAACCGAAAACGCGAACTGGAACGTTAAACGTCAATTTCTCGCGTTTTTAATCTATATAAATTCTAATAAATTGAAAGTATGTTTAAAACATAATATTTACATAAAATAATTATTAAAAGTGAAATATCATTCATTTCGTTATTTTATTGTACGCGCGTGGTCTGTTTCGAGTGCCGTGAGCCAAAGGAGAGGGAGAGGGAGAGATTGTTGTTGAGAGCGGATTGTGAGAATTGTTTGGGTATAAAATATATATATATATATATATATATATATATATATATATATATATATATATATATATATATATATATATATATATATATATATATATATATAATGGAAAAATGAGGGTCGTTATAGTACCTCCCCGTTATTGAAAACTTCGTCCCGAAGTTTTAGGTAGAGTTCTCGTTTGCATCAGTAGTTGAGAAGAGATGGAAGTATTTCTGTATCATTTGGTCTTCGCGTTCCCATGTATTTTAGGGGCTTCTACGCGAGTCCCAATGGATTTTAACAATAGAGTTTGATTTTCACGTTCCCTGGTACAATCGGGGCCCTTTCGTGAATTTCAATGAGTGTTAACAATAAGTATATTGTTTTGTTTATACGTTTGATCCCATGATCCCTAACCTTAATAGGTTGTTTTCAAAGTGCATTAAATGCGGATATTTTCTAAGGAATAACAAGAGTGTCGTTTGACTAGTTCTCCTTTAAAAGGAAAGATGATGCTATACCAGCATTAAATGTGTCATTGAGCTCATTAAAGTTTTGAATGTTCATGCCACAATTGTAGGACATATAAAATAGAGTAGAGTACGTAAAGATTTTAGTTACGTGGTTTGATGTATAGCTGGTGTTCGTTAGAGAAAGTACCAACTTCAAGTTGCGAAAGGTAACCATAATACCTTTAGTTTTCAGGAGATGTCTAATAGACAAATGAGATGTTAGTTGAGGATTCATTGATCTCAGGATAATATGAGCGATTAAATGAAAGACATCGTTCAGTATACATGCGAACTTGTCATTAGAAATAGTTTCAGGATGTAGCTTTAAGATTTATGATTTTGGGTTCATGTTGAATCATAGATTAAGACTTGACTAGAATAACATCTAGTTGCAATCCAAAAAGGGAGAAATGTTTAGAGTATCTTCATAAATGTTTAAGGTAACTCCTTCAGAGTAAGAAAGTCATTTTCGCACAATGGCGGGTCGGTCTATTATTTACTTATGAGTTTAAACGCGGATTTGAATAAATGCGAATCATTGTTTATAGGACGAAGGAACCTCTGCTTCTTTGTTCGAAAGATCGTAGAATTGATGTTTACGAGAGCGTTGTAGTTTATCCGTGAAATACTAGAAGTAGAAACTTCTTAATGATTAGTATAGCAAGGAATAGATGACCTAGGTAAAGAGGTAAGTCTCGTTCTTGCACGGAGAATGAGAATATAGGTGATCCAAATGCATTGGAGAGCAATACGAAAGTTTTAGTAGTAAGCCAAAGTAATTTTGAAAAATTGCGACGTTTAATATAACAATGTAAATGAAGTGGAGCTATTAGTAAAACTTGAGTTGTGTACAACACGTACTATTTTATGTGAAATAATTTGAACAATACGAAAAAGAGTTGATTAAAAGAATGTTTAATTTAATAAAACAAAGGTAAATTGATAAAAATCGAAAGTATTTATACTATCAGTGAAAGTAATTTTAGAGGATGTGACGAAATGATGTTCATAGTAAAACTAGGATTACGTAATTGTAATGAAATTTTGATTTAATCAAAGTGGAAATTTGTAGAAGCGAAAGTATAATTTGGTATATACTAGTCAAAATATGTATAGGTAAATTTATGTATAATATTTTATAGATCGCATAAATGAAAAATCACTTTCTTTATAAATTCTGGGATAATTTGAAAATAAATACACGTGTAAGAAATATTTGGAAAACAGGATATTTGTATTTAAGAGTTTATTTGTTTGAGAAAAATTGATTGAAGATTTTAAAATTCCGGAGAATAATTGTGTAATAATTGTTTCGAGGTAGTGAAAACTAACAAATTGACTTTTATCATGGCATGAGTCCTTGAACCTAGAATGTTAACGTTAAAGTAAGAAGGATGATAATGTGATTATCATCAGTTGAGTAAATCCCTTGGATTTAGAGTTATGTATGAAGGAACTTCAAATAAGATTTGCAACTTCGAATCGTTCGAGTGATAGTGAGAGTTCGAGAACTCGGCATGAATAATCTGGCAGTTGCATAGACAAGTATAAATGCTAAAGCAGTGACTTTTAACTATGAAATGATTGTTTGAATTCAGCCTTAATTGGCATGAGAGGAGGATACGTTAAAGTATGATGGAATCATTTCAGTTGTTACAGCAGTTCTTCAGAGGTAGTGGGTATAGCTCAAGTCACAACTTGAGATGGTGTATTTCATCCTTGATTTTCGAGTTGACAATAATCGGTTATTGTTTGAGTATGACACCATTACTTGCATGATGCCAAGTAGTCTATTATAAGTAGATGCACGAGTGCAGAAGTTTCTCGACTATGATAGTCAAAACGTTACACATCTGGAGGTTCCATGCTTCATTGTCCATGGTGTTTGTAATATCGACGTTTGAGGGTTCAAAAGTCGTACCAAAATTGTAATAATAGAGAGGATCTGGGTATAATAAGTGATGATTTAAGCATAAATGCTCAGGAGATATCCATTTAGGGTAAATGAATGCAATAATATCAAGATGATCATTTTTCTCCTTTCATGCCCTTGCATTTGGGTTCTTGAATAGATAGCTTGAGAGTTTTCTTTGATTCACTTTCTATTCCATATGTCATGATATTGGAATATCTCTATGAATTACCGGAATATAATCATGTTGGCCACCGTCATTATATTTCACTAATTCATATTTCCATTCCAAGGTCACTTCATAAGGTCAGGATATGTGATCAATGATGATTTCTAATATAGTGTATTAAGGATAGCAGTAATCTTAGCTGGATCGACAACATGTCAGTTTTAAGCCAAAACTTGCATTTGGAAAAGTTTGCTTAGAGTTGTTCTTTTTCTTAAGAGTTCAAGAATGAACTTGCAAATGTTGCTCACATCCTTTGGAGCAGATCGAAATGTCATCCATGAAGACAGTTACGAACTTGTCGAGTTATGGTTGTCTAGTTTTAAGTGGCAGTCTTTATAGATTTGGTCAACTTTCATATCCTTGAAAGTTATGGAAGTTGTGAAAGTTAGGAAATAGTCAGACGAGAAAGTTATGAAACATCGTGGTAATAGTTGGTGCAGTTGGACGAACCGTGATTCTTCATTTCACGCGGTTTCCCTCCATGAGCTTCTTGATCGCAAGGTCTTTTTCCTTCATTTGAACATCGATCCTTGCAATATGGTGGATTAGGCCATTGGTAGTTTTTTGTAGATTCATGATCTCATACTTAGCATCAACTTCATCGTAGGAAGGTGGTCGGGATCTTTTCTTTGACGGGCCGGTTTCTTCAAGACGTTTCCTCTTGCCTTCCGGTCTTGGAGTCGGGTGGTGATCGGGAGAATTAAGTAAAGTATCCGGAATATAGTTTGGTGAGGGAGGACCACCAAAGCCATAAGGTGGGCTTTGGACTGGTCTTTAAATGGAAGACCTTTCAATATCTTTTTTGGTTAGCTTGGAAAGATTCATTTTGGTCGCTTGGTGAGAATTAGACATCCTAACATTAGGAATGAGATTTTGATCAGTCTTAGGATAAGATTGTAAAGCATATGCTTTAAGATTACAAGGCATCCCTAAGTGCTTTAAAGTCTAAGGCAGGAAAGGTTATAGTTTCCTAGATTGCTAAGGCACCCTAGCTAACAAGTAAGGCACACATAAAAATGCAATCCTGGTTCTCTATAACACCCTGGTTATGCTCTGATACCAATCTGTAACGCCCTCCGAATAGGGTCTGGAAGAAACGTTACTAATATCAAAATAAACCAACATATTATAATACGAGAACAATACTAAATGAGAAAATTTAACTTTATTGAGTACGCAGCGAAAAATGAAATGTCGTTACAATAATGGAAATAACGATAAAGTAATTGTTCATATGCAGAAGTAATAAATGCGATATCTCTTGATCCTAAGTCCAAGTAGCATCACATAAGTAGTAGATAAGAAAGCTTGAATCAAACAGCACCTGAGACAAAAACATGCTAAAGTGTCAACCAAAAAGGTTGAGTGAAGTTCATAGGTTTAACAAAAGTAGTTATCGTTGTTTTTAGACCACAAGATTTAGTTTGTAAAGTAGATCACACAGATCTTAAGTTTTCAAGGAAGATCACAAAGATCTTTAAAGTTGATCTCGCAAGATCAAAAGTTTATGCCAATGCGTGATATTTAGATTAAACGTTGTTTGCCCCATGACAAGTTAATTCTCCTTGTCGGTTAAATTTCGTTATCAAGTAATACAAAGACTTAGTCAAATGTATCGGGGACGTTACTCCCGATAGGCCTACCCCCAATAATTAAGCATGCCGCAGCACTTAAAAATATCACTGTAGGGACTTAGTCGTACATAGCTGGGTATAGCATAGTTTAATAGTTTGTACTGACATTTAGACTAGACTTTCAAGTTTGCCCCGTGACAAGTTATTGTTCATACTTGTCGGTTGGGGACTTGCTGGTCATAGCCCAACATATCACAGTTTAATAGTTTGGTACTTGTGTCTAAGTTGTAAAAAGTAAAAACAGCATGTGTCTCACCCCAAAAGTAAGTAAGTTTTGCTAGCAATAAAGAGGGGCTATGAATTCACCTTAGTAAGTAGAGAGAGATATCTTAGCAAATCGTACTGTAGTCGAACAATCACGATCGAACAATGTAATCTAGTCAAATAGGTCATCTTAAGTATACACATATAGGTCATAATGTCAACCCATAGTGTACGCAAAGTCCTAGTGCTCAGACTGACTCAACGAACGAGTAAAAGTCAACTAAAACAAGCAAGGCAACAAAAGTCAACAAAAGTCAACCCTAAAGTCAACTCGGTCAAAGTGGTCAACTAAAGTCAAACATCTCAGTTGTTTATACAAACATGATCAATAAGTCAAACCTAGGTCAAGTATCACTTTACAAGTCATAATTAAGCATGTTGCACTTTTGCACCTTAAAGCATGCCTTAGAAATTCGTATGTCGTAGAAAGATCCAACTACAGCTCATAGAACATAAATAATTAAATCATGAACAACTTCAGATCATAACTAAACTTAAAATTGATTCCAAAAAGTCCGGCCAAAGCCTCATACGATAAATAAAAGTCCAATATCAGAAAGGATCAAGTTCTGGTTCGTTACAGAAATTTCTGCTCGCGCGTCAGTTTTTAAATATTTTTCATAAAATATAGAAAATATATTTTGATGAACGGCCAATTGATGTGATCTCATAACATCTCAAAATTTTAGTGATAAAATAATCAGAAGCATTGCTTTAGCCAATTTGTACAGTTTTGCAAAATATTACTCATCAGTTTTTGAGCATCAATCGGACACATCACAAAGATAAGCATATAACTCATGGAAAATCACGTTCTCGCAAGTTCGCATACAATGAAACATGTCAAGGAACACTTACACTAACATATTCTAGAAGATCAAAGTCTAAATCAATTCCTAGTTTGTTCTAGCAATTTTTATGTAAACTTAAAAACAGATTCAGCATACTTTACAAATCAAATCTTCGTTTTATCATATCGGGAGCATTACATAACCTTTCGACGCAAATATTTAGTCTAAATTGCAAAACTTTTCATAAGGAATAAAGTAGCACACATTTCATAAGCTAAAACATAAAGCATGCAACTCAGAAAATTCAGATTACATGTGAAACCCTAACAAAACTTCGATAAATCATAATTAAGCATCCGGTAACGAAATCATGCAAATCCAAAGTCCAAATTTATTAATTTTTCGAGATCTATCCATATATATACATTATATGATCAGTACATAAACTCATATAATCAGATTCACAAGATTCAAATTCGTTTTTCATGCAACAACAACGATTGATCAATTAAACGATAAACGATAACACAAAACATCATCAATTGAGCACTAGACTTGATTACACTATGTAATTAAACATAAATCAGATCTAATAATATTAGAGTTTTCAATTATACCTTAAAAACACAATCAATTAGTACTAGCGTGTAGAGGACGATCAAAGGAAGCACTTTCGTGTAGAACGCAAGAGCAAACAATCAAAATTGAATGGAGAATGATGGTGATGATGATTGACGATGAAGATGATGATATGTGGCTGCAAATTTCGTGGGTTAGGGTTAAGGGAGGATAAATGAGTGTATCTCTCTAGTTAGGTGTAACGACCCGCACTTTTTCGATCGTTCTATACTTATAAGATTAATATTTACATAAATTAAACCTTACCAACATGATAAGCAATCCAAATTGTTGAGACTTATGTTTTCGAAAAGAGTTTTACACAACGTTTGACCGTCTAGTTTGACCGATGATATCACGAACTATACAATATATGATAATTATACGTTTGTGTATATATATGTATATATACATATTTAACATGATCTAAGAATTTTTTAATATCTCATTTTGTATTAATAACAATAAGTTATAAGTATATTTTGAAACTACTAACTTAAGTTTTCAAAACGATAACCATACGTAACGTTATTTGACTTAAATACTTATAACCTATAATGTTTATACATATATCGTATAAGTAATGTATTTAATCACTTTTAAAGGGCTTACATACATAAAACAATATAAGTATATTTACAAAAGATAGCTATATTTGAATCCTCGTTCCGTTTTCTCAAAGATTTCTATACGTATACCTACCGTATCATACGCAGCTTCTAGATGTATTTACTATTGGTATATACCAATAAAAATCTGCTCCTTAGCAGCCTTAAATGATTAAGAAACATGTGGAACCAACCATTTATCAAGTAGCATGAATTATTTAGCAAGAAAACAAAGTTAGGTATCTTTTTTTTCCTTTATAACCTAAAAACGTTTTTATGCATGCACACCATTTCTTCACCCCATTTTCTCATACTTACACTTCCATTTCTCTCTCAAAATACTCTTAACTTCATACTTGATCATCTCCAAGCATTTTCCCCATCATTTAGCTTCAAAAACAACACTTAAACCTCATAAGAAAACCTTACAAAAACACTTCAAGAAATCCTTCCAAGAACACCAACTTACTTCCAATCTTTCATCCACTTCCATCACCCTTTTGGTTCTAGGTTCTTACTCCTCTTTTACAGCAACCTTGTCCAAGGAACTTGAGGTAGAATCTATGTTCATAACCTTATTCGATTCATATATATATAGCTATCTTATTTTGTGGTATAAAAGTTTAACAACAAGAACATAGTTTGAAAGTTTTCAAACTTGTTTGCAAACTAAATAGATCCTTCTAACTTAACTTTTAAAATACTTCAAGACCTGTAATATATCTTAAATATATGCTAATTTAACAAGGTATAACTTGGTTTTTCAAAGAACACCTTAAAAACTGAATTTACGACATCGGAGTGCAACCGGGGGCTGTTTTGGGTTGGATAATTAAAAACCATCTTAAACTTTGAATTGGAGGTTTATTTTCCGGAAAAAATGATTTTTACTATAAATATGATAACACATAAAAATTTCATGATTTAACTCAAAGTATAAGTATTTTTAGAAAAATAATCATTTAAGGTTGTTTACATGATGGAAAATGATTAACTTCATAAGTTTCACTAAAGTTTGACCTATGACCTGTGATTTCGAATACAAACTAAGGTATTTACAGTTCATAGTCTTAAAGAGGGACTCGATCCAAGGAAGTGGCAAGTTGAATCAACGAAAACGGAGTTGTAACGAAGAAACTATGACCAAAACGAGATCGGATATCTAAGACTAGTTTAGCTACGAAAATAATTGGAGAAAATTAAATAAATCACATCTTTTTAAAATAACATGATATTTTATATATATGTACTCATAATTTAATTTTATATGGTTCAGGATCACCCGTAAACAATACGAGAAGATTAATCATAAGATCCCATGATTGTACGCAACACGTCATTTGACAACACCGGTACTTTATGTACGCAACACGTCATTTGACAACACCGGTACCATGGGTCAAGATTAATCTCGACCAATACATATACGATGGGGTTTTATTTATTTCGTTGGGGGTTTTATTTATTTCATTGCGGGTATATTAAACATCTAAAAATGAACCATTAAAATTGAATTACTAACAACGAACTGCTAACTACGGACTAAGGAATTATTAAAAGTATTAAAAGTATAACAAGTATATATATGTGACGTTTGTTTAAAAAGAAAAGGTATTGATATATTATATATGGATAGGTTCGTGATATCAACCGGAGACCAAGTCAAATTATATATATCTTCAAGACGAAAGTGAGTATATAGTCCCACTTTTAAACTCTAAATATTTCGGGATGAGAATATATGTATTTTATATTTTACGTTATGGACACAAGTAACTGAAAATATATTCTACGTTGAGTTGTACCACTGGCATACTTCCCTGTAGCTTGGTAACTAATATTTACAGCGGTATTGTAAACGCGAATCCTGTTGATAGATCTATCGGGCCTGACAACCCCAACCGGACTGGACGACCAGTATTCAACGGTTGCACAGTACTTCATTTTGTGACTACACTTGGTACGGTGTAGTAAGATTTCATATTAAAGGGAATATGCGACGTGATTAAATGTTAAGTATGGTTACCAAGTGCTCAACCACTTAGAATAATTTTATGAAAATGTTTATATATGAAATCTTGTGGTCTATATATATATATATTGCTGCCGGCACTAAACCTAACTTTATGTTAACGTTTTAAACATGTTTATTCTCAGGTGATAATTAGAAGCTTCCGCTGCATTATGTTGAATTTGAGCAAGATCTTGCGTACGCATATATGTGTCAAAAACAAAACTGCATATCCAAGAACTTGTGTTGTAAAATATGCTAGAAATCGGGTTGTTATTATCATTTGTAAAGTTTGTAAGTCGAAGATTATCGCTAAACGATAATCATCTTTATTTTGTCCAGAGCTTGTATCAAAAATAAGGATCATGGTTTGTAATGTATAATATATGCAGTTTTTCTTTTAAAAATGTCGCATATAGAGGTCAATACCTCGCAATGAAATCATACGTTATCTAACACGTTCTTATGGTTAAGGACGGGTTATGACATGTGGTATCAGAGCGGTGGTCTTAGCGAACCAGGTTTGCATTAGTGTGTCTAACTGATAAGTCGTTAGGATACATTAGTAAGTCTGGACTTTGACCGGGTCTGATTTAAAAACCATTGCTTATCATTGTTGGTTAAAATTTATATGTAAATATTATGTAGTACTAATGGGTTAGTTGTTGTGTGATAGATGTCGGGCTCAAAACTTGTTATCACATTCAGCGACTCCGAACCAGAATCTTCAGATGGTGTTCCAGTCATTAACCTATCCGATGACGAAAATAATATCTTTGGGGAAGACTCACAAATTCCGGATGAACCGACTATAGAGAACCCGGAAAGTGAACCCGAGGAGGAAAGTGAACCCGAGGAGGAAAGTGAACCCGAGGAGGAAAGTGAACCCGAGGAGGAAAGTGAACCCGAGGGGGAAAGTGAACCCGAGGAAGAAATACAGGAAATTACAAAAGAAGAGTTCGAACTAGGAAAGAAACGAAAGGCTAATGAATTAGAAAATTCAAATCCTGAGTTTAATAAGGATGATGTGGCACCAACTTCACTAGACACTACCACCCCTATTCCCGCTATTCCTATTCGTTCTATTCCGGCATCCAGTTCTTCAGTCCCACAGCCAAAATATAGGCAGACAGCCAGGATAAGCGTTAAGCGATTCTTTGAACCTAAACGTCCTAGAAAATAGACCAAACGATGCGCTGTCGTATTAAACCATGGGATCATATAATGTTTTGTATAATATTATTAGTGTGGTTTGTTTAAAGTTCGATGTAAGATAAGCATATGTAAAATAGTGAAGTGTGAAATGCAATAATTTTCCATGGTTAAGTATTATTTAGATGGTAGTAATTGATTCTGTACTAAGCTATTAAGTATGGACATTAACGGGTAGGTACTACCCTAGATATAATTATAAAACGCTAATAAGAAGAAAAGGCTTTTATAATAATACCTGGTTCATATTATTAATAAGCTATAATGTACTGTAAATATACACTACATCTATAATATTCCATGTGAATAATTATTTTCTTTTCATTCTTATAGAAGAATATGGCGCGATTGAACCGAATGACGGAACAAGAAATCCAGGAACTCATCAATCAGCGAGTGAACGACAGAATGTTATGGGTCGAGGCTGCAAGAGGTGCTGCAGTTAACCCAAATCCTCGTGTGGGGTGCACTTACAAAACTTTTCAAGCTTGCAAGCCCTCATCATTCAGTGGAACAGAAGGACCGATCGGTTTAACCCGGTGGATAGAAAAGATGGAGACTGTGTTTAAAATCAGTGGTTGTGTTGAAAAGGACATGACCAAGTATGCATCGTGCACTTTACAAGATAGTGCACTCACATGGTGGAAAAATTATGTGAAGGCTGTAGGAGGAGATGTAGCTTATGATACTCCGTGGGAAGAATTCAAAACAATGTTAATAAACGAATATTGTCCAAGGAACGAGGTTAGGAAGTTGGAAGATGAGTTACGAAGTCTGAAGGTTATTGGTACTGAAATCACCAACTACAATCAGCGATTCATGGAATTAGTTTTGCTATGTCCTGAATTGGTTCCAACCGAAGAACGGAAGATTGAAATGTACAAAGATGGTTTGCCCAAAAAGGTCAAGGCAAATGTTACAGCATCGAAACCTAAGACGATTCATGAAGCTATAACTATGGCAAACGAGCTAATGGATCAGGTCATCATGGATAAGAAAGTATCCAATACGGATGTGAAGGTATCAGGTAACAAAAGAAAGTGGAATGGAAATTATGATCGAGGTAACCAACAACAATCTTTTAAGAAACAAGAAAACACGCAAGGTGCGGGTAGTGGTTTAAGCTTTGGTTATAAAGGACAAAATCCTTTATGCAACCGATGCCACAAACATCACTCTGGTTACTGTAATGTGGTATGCAACAAATGTAATCGAAAGGGTCATCTTGCTGAAGATTGTAGGGCTCTCGTTACAAATACAAATGGTACCAAGACTCCTGCCACCAATGCAAATAGAACTGCTTTGGCTACCATTACTTGTTTTGGGTGTGGAAAACAAGGTCACTATAAGAGCCAGTGCCCGAATCCAGAGAAGAATATCGGACCTGCACGAGGGAGAGCATTTGTTATTAATGCTAGAGAGGCGTGTGAAGACCCGGAGCTTGTTACGGGTACGTTTACCATTAATAACTTATCCGCATCTATTATATTTGATACTGGTGCTGATAGAAGTTACGTGTGTAGAGACTTTCACGCTAAATTGAATTGTTCATCATTACCTCTAGATGCTAAGTACATGATTGAGTTAGCTAATGGTAAACTAATTAAAGCCGATAAAATTTGTCGTGATTGTAAAATAAATTTAGCCGGAGAAACGTTTAAAATTGACTTAATACCCGTAGAATTAGGAAGTTTTGATGTAATAGTCGGCATGGACTGGATGTCCAAAATAGGAGCTGAAGTTGTGTGTGCCAAGAAGGCAATTCGCATTCCTCGTAAGAATAAAACGCCCGTAATGATTTATGGAGAGAAGGGTAACTCAAAGCTAAAACTCATTAGTTATTTGAAAGCTCAAAAGTGCTTGAAGAAAGGGTGCTATGCTATCTTAGCACATGTTAATAAAGTCGAAAAGAAAGAAAAAGAGAAGTGCATCAATGACGTGCCTGTGGCAAGAGATTTTTCTGAAGTATTTCCGGAAGAGTTGCCGGGATTACCTCCATTTAGATCTGTAGAATTTCAAATAGAGTTAGTACCAGGAGCTGCACCAGTGGCTCGTGCTCCATATAGACTTGCACCGTCCGAATTAAAAGAACTTCAAAGTCAGTTAAAAGAATTACTAGACCGTGGATTCATACGACCAAGTACTTCACCGTGGGGAGCTCCAATTTTATTCGTCAAGAAGAAAGACGGATCTTTCCGAATGTGTATAGATTATCGTGAATTAAATAAGTTAACTATCAAGAATCGGTATCCACTACCGAGAATTGACGACTTATTTGATCAACTCCAAGGATCATGTGTGTACTCGAAAATTGACCTAAGATCGGGTTATCATCAATTACGTGTCAAAGAAGAAGATATACCGAAAACTGCTTTTCGGACACGCTACGGTCATTACGAATTTTTGGTCATGCCGTTTGGATTGACGAATGCGCCAGCTGTATTCATGGACCTCATGAATCGAGTTTGTAGTCCATATTTAGATAAGTTTGTTATCGTTTTCATTGATGATATTCTTATCTATTCCAAGAGTGAGCAAGAGCATGAACAGCATTTAAGGTTGATATTAGAGTTATTGAGAAAAGAACAGCTATATGCTAAATTTTCTAAATGTGCTTTCTGGTTGAAAGAAGTGCAATTTCTTGGCCACGTTGTTAGTAGCAAAGGAATTCAGGTTGATCCAGCAAAAATTGAAGCCATTGAAAAATGGGAGACTCCTAAGACACCAATGCAGATACGCCAATTTTTGGGTTTAGCCGGTTATTATAGAAGGTTTATTCAAGATTTTTCCCGAATAGCTAAGCCGTTGACAGCGTTAACGCAAAAAGGGAAGAAATATGAATGGACTTCTGAGCAGGAGAGTGCATTTCAATTACTGAAAAAGAAGTTGACTACGGCGCCTATTTTATCGTTACCAGAAGGGAACGATGATTTTGAAATATATTGTGACGCTTCGCGACAAGGTTTTGGTTGCGTTCTTATGCAACGGAAGAAAGTTATTGCATACGCATCCCGACAATTAAAGATTCACGAGCGGAATTATACGACGCATGATCTAGAACTGGGAGCAGTCGTGTTTGCATTGAAGATATGGAGACACTACTTGTATGGGGTTAAATGCACTGTGTTTACTGATCATAAAAGCCTTCAACATATTTTCGATCAAAAACAGCTGAACATGAGGCAACGTAGGTGGGTCGAGTTAATAAACGACTATGATTGTGAAATTCGTTATCATCCCGGGAAAGCGAATGTGGTGGCTGACGCTTTAAGCAGAAAGGAACGAGAACCAATTCGAGTACGAGCGATGAACATAAAAATCCGCATGAATCTCAACTCACAAATCAAAGAAGTTCAACGAGAAGCACTTACTAAAGAAAATATAGGAAATGAAATAATGAAGAAGTATGAGAAGCAACTCGTTATACGGGAAGATGGAATTCGATATTTTGCAAACCTTATTTGGGTACCGAAGTTGGGTGGATTAAGGAAGTTGATATTGAATGAGGCACATAAGACAAGATACTCGATACATCCTGGAGTTGGAAAGATGTACCAAGATCTTAAGACACATTATTGGTGGCCTAATTTAAAGACAGACGTTGCAACATATGTTGGGGAATGTTTAACTTGTTCCAAAGTCAAAGCTGAACACCAGAAGCCGTCAGGGTTACTTCAACAACCAGAAATCCCAGAATGGAAATGGGATGGTATTACCATGGATTTCATCACGAAGTTACCTAAGACTGCCTGGGGATACGACACCATTTGGGTGATTGTTGATCGTCTCACCAAGTCTGCACATTTCTTGCCTATAAAGGAAACGGATAGAATGGAGAAACTATTACGATTGTATATAAAGGAAATTGTTTCAAGGCATGGAATACCTATTTCCATTATATCCGATCGTGATAGTAGATTTACCTCAAAATTCTGGCAATCACTACAGGAGGCACTAGGAACTCGTTTGGATATGAGTACCGCATATCATCCGCAAACCGACGGGCAGAGTGAAAGAACGATTCAGACTCTCGAAGACATGCTCAGGGCATGTGTGATCGACTTTGGAAACGGATGGGATAAGTATTTACCGTTAGCAGAATTCTCGTATAATAATAGTTATCATGCGAGCATTAAAGCTGCACCATTCGAAGCATTGTATGGAAGGAAGTGTAGATCTCCTATCTGTTGGAATGAAGTAGGAGATCGACAATTAACTGGTCCCGAGATCATACACGAAACGACTGAGAAGATAGTACAAATTAAGGAGAGATTGAAAACAGCCCGTAGTCGCCAAAAGAGCTACGCCGATGTCCGAAGGAAACCATTAGAGTTTCAGATCGGTGACATGGTTATGCTAAAGGTGTCACCTTGGAAAGGTGTGATACGTTTCGGTAAAAGAGGTAAACTGAACCCAAGATATGTAGGCCCGTTCAAGATCATTGAACGCATTGGACCGGTAGCTTATCGACTCGAGTTACCGCAACAACTCGCCGGAGTACATAATACATTCCACGTTTCGAATCTTAAGAAGTGTCTTGCAAAGGAAGACCTCACCATTCCTCTTGAAGAAATCCATGTCGACGAGAAACTACAATTCATCGAAGAACCAATCGAAATCATGGATCGTGAAGTTAAACAGCTCAAGCAGAGCAACATACCGATCGTTAAGGTTCGTTGGAGTGCTAGAAGAGGTCCCGAGTTTACGTGGGAACGAGAGGATCAGATGAAACAAAAGTATCCACACTTGTTTCTCGATGACGCAAAAAAGGTACAATTTTAAAATTTCGGGACGAAATTTATTTAACGGGGAGGTAATGTAACGACCCGCACTTTTTCGATCGTTCTATACTTATAAGATTAATATTTACATAAATTAAACCTTACCAACATGATAAGCAATCCAAATTGCTGAGACTTATGTTTTCGAAAAGAGTTTTACACAACGTTTGACCGTCTAGTTTGACCGATGATATCACGAACTATACAATATATGATAATTATACGTTTGTGTATATATATGTATATATACATATTTAACATGATCTAAGAATGTTTTAATATCTCATTTTGTATTAATAACAATAAGTTATAAGTATATTTTGAAACTACTAACTTAAGTTTTCAAAACGATAACCATACGTAACGTTATTTGACTTAAATACTTATAACCTATAATGTTTATACATATATCGTATAAGTAATGTATTTAATCACTTTTAAAGGGCTTACATACATAAAACAATATAAGTATATTTACAAAAGATAGCTATATTTGAATCCTCGTTCCGTTTTCTCAAAGATTTCTATACGTATACCTAGGGTATATGTACCCGTATCATACGCAGCTTCTAGATGTATTTACTATTGGTATATACCAATAAAAATCTGCTCCTTAGCAGCCTTAAATGATTAAGAAACATGTGGAACCAACCATTTGTCAAGTAGCATGAATTATTTAGCAAGAAAACAAAGTTAGGTATCTTTTTTTTCCTTTATAACCTAAAAACGTTTTTATGCATGCACACCATTTCTTCACCCCATTTTCTCATACTTACACTTCCATTTCTCTCTCAAAATACTCTTAACTTCATACTTGATCATCTCCAAGCATTTTCCCCATCATTTAGCTTCAAAAACAACACTTAAACCTCATAAGAAAACCTTACAAAAACACTTCAAGAAATCCTTCCAAGAACACCAACTTACTTCCAATCTTTCATCCACTTCCATCACCCTTTTGGTTCTAGGTTCTTACTCCTCTTTTACAGCAACCTTGTCCAAGGAACTTGAGGTAGAATCTATGTTCATAACCTTATTCGATTCATATATATATAGCTATCTTATTTTGTGGTATAAAAGTTTAACAACAAGAACATAGTTTGAAAGTTTTCAAACTTGTTTGCAAACTAAATAGATCCTTCTAACTTAACTTTTAAAATACTTCAAGACCTGTAATATATCTTAAATATATGCTAATTTAACAAGGTATAACTTGGTTTTTCAAAGAACACCTTAAAAACTGAATTTACGACATCGGAGTGCAACCGGGGGCTGTTTTGGGTTGGATAATTAAAAACCATCTTAAACTTTGAATTGGAGGTTTATTTTCCGGAAAAAATGATTTTTACTATAAATATGATAACACATAAAAATTTCATGATTTAACTCAAAGTATAAGTATTTTTAGAAAAATAATCATTTAAGGTTGTTTACATGATGGAAAATGATTAACTTCATAAGTTTCACTAAAGTTTGACCTATGACCTGTGATTTCGAATACAAACTAAGGTATTTACAGTTCATAGTCTTAAAGAGGGACTCGATCCAAGGAAGTGGCAAGTTGAATCAACGAAAACGGAGTTGTAACGAAGAAACTATGACCAAAACGAGATCGGATATCTAAGACTAGTTTAGCTACGAAAATAATTGGAGAAAATTAAATAAATCACATCTTTTTAAAATAACATGATATTTTATATATATGTACTCATAATTTAATTTTATATGGTTCAGGATCACCCGTAAACAATACGAGAAGATTAATCATAAGATCCCATGATTGTACGCAACACGTCATTTGACAACACCGGTACTTTATGTACGCAACACGTCATTTGACAACACCGGTACCATGGGTCAAGATTAATCTCGACCAATACATATACGATGGGGTTTTATTTATTTCGTTGGGAGTTTTATTTATTTCATTGCGGGTATATTAAACATCTAAAAATGAACCATTAAAATTGAATTACTAACAACGAACTGCTAACTACGGACTAAGGAATTATTAAAAGTATTAAAAGTATAACAAGTATATATATGTGACGTTAGTTTAAAAAGAAAAGGTATTGATATATTATATATGGATAGGTTCGTGATATCAACCGGAGACCAAGTCAAATTATATATATCTTCAAGACGAAAGTGAGTATATAGTCCCACTTTTAAACTATAAATATTTCGGGATGAGAATACATGTATTTTATATTTTACGTTATGGACACAAGTAACTGAAAATATATTCTACGTTGAGTTGTACCACTGGCATACTTCCCTGTAGCTTGGTAACTAATATTTACAGCGGTATTGTAAACGCGAATCCTGTTGATAGATCTATCGAGCCTGACAACCCCAACCGGACTGGACGACCAGTATTCAACGGTTGCACAGTACTTCGTTTTGTGACTACACTTGGTACGGTGTAGTAAGATTTCATATTAAAGGGAATATGCGACGTGATTAAATGTTAAGTATGGTTACCAAGTGCTCAACCACTTAGAATATTTTTATGAAAATGTTTATATATGAAATCTTGTGGTCTATATATATATATATTGCTGCCGGCACTAAACCTATATCTCACCAACTTTATGTTGACGTTTTAAACATGTTTATTCTCAGGTGATAATTAGAAGCTTCCGCTGCATTATGTTGAATTTGAGCAAGATCTTGCGTACGCATATATGTGTCAAAAACAAAACTGCATATCCAAGAACTTGTGTTGTAAAATATGCTAGAAATCGGGTTGTTATTATCATTTGTAAAGTTTGTAAGTCGAAGATTATCGCTAAACGATAATCATCTTTATTTTGTCCAAAGCTTGTATCAAAAATAAGGATCATGGTTTGTAATGTATAATATATGCAGTTTTTCTTTTAAAAATGTCGCATATAGAGGTCAATACCTCGCAATGAAATCATACGTTATCTAACACGTTCTTATGGTTAAGGACGGGTTATGACATTAGGGGTTTTAAGGGTTAGCTTTTGGGCCCTAATCAAGGTTAAATGGACACTAGGAGAAGTAATAGCCCAAAATAGATCAAAGAAAGCCCCCTTATTGTGGATTTCGGCCTAGAGGCTGGAAGAAGGCTCCTTGGGCTTTATTTTGTCTAGGTAGTTTAAGTATTATGCAATCCATCGAGTGTCGTTAACCGAAAACGCGAACCGGAACGTTAAACGTCAATTTCTCGCGTTTTTAATCTATATAAATTCTAATAAATTGAAAGTATGTTTAAAACATAATATTTACATAAAATAATTATTAAAAGTGAAATATCATTCGTTTCGTTATTTTCTTGTACACGCGTGGTCTGTTTCGAGTGCCGTGAGCCAAAGGAGAGGGAGAGGGAGAGATTGTTGTTGAGAGAGGATTGTAAGAATTGTTTGGGTATATATATATATATATATATATATATATATATATATATATATATATATATATATATATATAGAGAGAATGGAAAAATGAGGGTCGTTATACCATATGAATGATATTTTTTGTCTCTATATATGGGACGTATATTTATGTGAAATGAAAATCTTGTGGTCTATTAAAATGATGGAAATGAATGTTTATTATAAACTAATGAACTCACCAACCTTTTGGTTGACACTTTAAAGCATGTTTATTCTCAGGTACAAAAGAAATCTTCCGCTGTGCATTTGCTCATTTTAGAGATATTACTTGGAGTCATTCATAACATATTTCAAAAGATGTTGCATTCGAGTCGTTGAGTTCATCAAGATTGTTATTAAGTCAATTATAGTTGGATATATTATGAAATGGTATGCATGCCGTCAACTTTTGATGTGAAGAAAGTTTGTCTTATAAAAACGAATGCAATGTTTGTAAAATGTATCATATAGAGGTCAGCTACCTCGCGATGTAATCAATTATTATGAATCGTTTATAATCGATATGGACTTCGTCCGGATGGATTAGGATGGGTCGTTAGATGTGGTGGTTCGATGATGCTGGCTTGTTAGGCGGTTGAGGAATGATGGTAGTGATAGAAGGTGGTTCGCGTTGGGGGAAGGTGGTGATGGGTTATGAAAGTTGTGGTATCATGATCAAACTTATATGTATGTTTTATATACCCATGCTAGTGTATATGTAATTGTATATATATAAATCTTGAGGAAGTGTGATATATAACAAAATAAATACAGTAACCTTTATGTTGAATTCAAGAATTCACAGCTAATAATAATAATGATATAATAATAATAATAATAATTAATAATAATAATAGTGCCAAGAATTTTGACAAGTAACAGATTCCAAAAACAATTGTCAATAAAGTGTAATAATCCCACTAGTGGTACAGTAAGCCATCAGGATTTTGTATTATTCAATCGACAATTGATTTGCACGGGTGTTTTTCGTACTCCGTTTGATAATTATTGGCGGATTAAAAGTCTTCGAAAAATCCCAAACTTTTACAATAATTATATTTATTTATTTTGGTCATTGTAGTATAAAATTCGATCATAAATTATCAAATAAAAATTACATTAATTATTCACTCCCATCCCCCAAGTAAAATATAAAAAGTTTTAAAATTTGACAACAACTTCTAAATATATTATTAATAAGTCTAAAATTTATAAAACTCATTTTCGGATCACCGTTTATTTTAAAATTACATAAGTTTGAATTTAACTTGCTTAATATCAATCGAAACATCAAACGAGTATTACAATCATTTAATATTTATTTTTAATATACTTTATTTATATATAGAGATATATTTTAAATAATAATTATTATAATATCCAATTTTTATTTTATTAATTTTTAATAACAACAATATATAATACTTCAAATTATTATTATTTTTTTTTCAATTTCCGTTTACATATATTTACATATACACACATAACTATTTACACTTAATTGTTCGTGAATCGTCTAGAACGGTCAAAAGTCAAATGCATATATGAACAGTTCAAAATTCTTGAGACTCAACCTAACAGACTTTGCTTATCGTGTCGAAATCATAAAAGATTAAGTTTAAATTTGGTCGGAAATTTCCGGGCCATCACAGTACCTACCCGTTAAAGAAATTTCATCCCGAAATTTGATTGGGATAGTCATGGTTGACCTTAAGTATGTCTTCATGACTCATATGAGCTGGAATTTAGAGTTTTATCATCAGTGTGTGATATGGATAAAACAAATCGTTTATGTGAAGAGTATGAATGAAGCTATCACAAAATAGTGAAATGAGGAAAATAAGTTTCTTCATGACTTTTGACGTAGTCATGGTTGAATTCCGGATTTTAAGGATTTAAAGAAAATCTTCGTAATCTGAATAAGATCTGATCCTTCAGAATTTAAGGAAATTAGGATCCTCTTTGGTTGAATGCAATAATCTGTTTCAATTTTTCTGTCGGATATTTCACTATAAATCCACTCCCATCATTTCCTTATTTTCATAGTTCACAACTTCTATTCTTTCTCCCTCAATTCAAATTTTGATTTTCTTTTCTCGACTTTAAGTCAAACGAATAATGATCCAGAATTCGTAGGTATGGAGTTTCGAGTGAACATGACTAATATTCTAAGAGAGAAATTGTAATAGCACGATCTTGATTGGTTAAATTATCAGGATTCAAGAGAAAAGATAGAACTATCAAGAAATTATGTTCTCGATGTGTTTGGAGATTATGTAGAATGTAAGAGTCGTGTAAAATGGCACATGATGACGTTATGATATGTGAATCATCACGTTACATTTAGAAACTCAGCATGACTTACTGTAATATAATCACGTTGATCAAGTGTCATTATATTATACTAACTCATGCATCAATTTCCAACACTACTTCAAAACATTCATATTTTAAGTTCAAAGATTTACAGAATATAGAAACTAAAATAGTTTCCTTTTATGAGATAACACAGATAGCAAGAAGAGATAATTACTATCGGACGAGATTATTTAAGAAATATTGAGGATATTTACAATGAAAGATACGATAATATCTTAGAATTTTAGATTTACATTGTGATGAAGAAATTCATTTACAATGATTTAGAGCGATTAAGGAGTAAGGTATTCTCTAAAGATTTCATCAGAAACGAAATCATCAGGATTCTTTAAATACAGGGTTTGGTCCTTGTATTTGTTCTTGGTCTCCTTCAGGGTTTGCTTAATTTGTTTTTCAGTATCAAATTTTCTATCGAGCGTTCCTAACACTCCCTTCTTTATCATCAAACTTTTGGCCGTTTAAACCATCTACAATTTTTCTGTTTCCTCTGCATTTAATGCTACCATACATGAATCCTCGGTTATCAATCCGAGGTGGTTTCAAGAGAATTGTGTTTTTAGATGATTAAACGCTGATGGTAATATGGTGGAATATAAAAGGTTCCCCGGTAACAATAAAAGAGCACACGTATATATCAAGGTGTTAATAAGGTTGTTTCGAACGAAAAGTCGAAGTTGACTTACTGGAGTTGTGACAAAATTTGCTACTTTGAAAGGAATCACCAAGTTATTTTGGGTGATAATAACACTAAAGGAATTAGCACAGATACGTGTTAAACGTTTAATCAGGTTCTGAGTGTTTTCAGGTGCATAACTATATGCATAAATCTTTCTTTTCGTAGATGAAGTGCGGTTGGTTCATCCTCTCGATTGAGGTGTTTTCAAGAATTATGAAAGGTTTGAACGCGGATTGTAATCGTCAAGATACAAATGAGGTTTAAGATGAAATCAAGTGGCAAACTTGAAGAATTGTTTAATTTCATATGTTATAATCAATATTTTAATTCATTTTAATTGTCCAATGTTGGTGGTCCACAGTTAACAGTCCACAGTTACTAATTCAATAATTCATATATAGTTTATAATATTCGAATTAATTAATACGTATCGTAACCCGTGTACATGTCTCAGACTCGATCACAACTCAAAGTATATATATTATTATAGAATCAACCTCAACCCTGTATAGCTAACTCCAGCATTACTGCATATTGAGTGTCTATGGTTATTCTAAATAATATATATAGATGCGTCGATATGATATGTCAAAACCTTGTATACGTGTCCCGATATTTAAAGTGCGTAAAATAAATAACAGAAATTAAATGACGATAAATAAAGTGCATAAAGTAAATAACAGAAATTAAATGACGATAAATAAAATTGCGATAATTAATTTGTGATAAATAAAATGTAATCATTTAGCTAGGAACAGTTAGCTAGGAACAGTTAGCATGGATTCTTAACAAAATTTCTCAAAGTTAATTTATTTGTTTCTAACAAATTTTATTTTGTCCAATGTTTTCTTCATTATGACACTTGTTGGATTCTGATAGATCAAAATCCAAATATGAAATTGAATAAAAATGGTTATTTTGTGGTGAACGAATTCGTATATCTGTGGATGTAAATAGGATAGTAGACGACCGTTGAATCAGATTCGAAGAATGTACAGTGTAACTTATTAATGTGAAATCTAAATATTCCTCGGGTATTACCTACCCGTTAAAATATTTTCACCATTAACAGTTTTGTACGAAAGAATTTTTAATTACAATTTTTATGAAAACATATATACATATATATTTCCTTCAGATGTAATCATGGATTTAATGAGTCAATATGATATTAAAATCATTTGATTTACCATCAGAACAAGAATATATAATATCTAAAACATTAGAGATTACATAATCGCGGTACAGAATGATACGTAGTACGATGATTATACTCGAGGTACAGAATGAGATGTTGAGACATGGATTGTTGTTGGTACTGGTGCTGTTATTGAAGGTATTGTTAGTGTCGGTGTTGTTGCTGAAGCTGGTAAATTTTGCACCATATTCTCCAAATTGATTACTAGAGCGCGAAGTTCGTTGACTTCTTCTATTATTCCGGGTTGATTGTTAGTCGGAACGAGCGGGTGAATAAGGTTTAGAATTTTAGATAGAATATAATCGTGGCGAGATATTCTGGAAATGAGTGTGAAAATGGTGTTTCGAATAGGTTTGTCGGTAAATTCTTTAGGTTCTTCGCCAAGAGGGGAATGTGGTGGATGGAAAGGATCGCTTTCTTCGCGTCTCCATCAGTTAAGTTATCTACGAACCCATCCCCAATTCATCCAGAATTGAAGATGACTAGTTTGGTTGATCCATTTCATTTACACTGCTTTCGGAGCTTAGGTGAATATCCATGTCGGAATATCTGTCAGAATTACTATCGGAATAGCTATCGGAATCTGAGGGACTCGAACTAGTTGAGGGATTCATCTCGTACGATCAGATGAAGGATTTTCGATAAGAAATAGATTATAGGATGTAGATTATTACCCTGCAATATATAATTTACATATGCATATATAATACTAAAATCCCATAAGTTACGGAGGAATCTACGGAAGCTGTCAGGCAAGGGTAACAATAACAGGTACGCTAATATATGAATTTATCTATACACTGTCTATGCAATAGGGGCAGTAAGATGTGTCTAGACTTTAAGGATGATAAGCAATTAATTTTTTTTTTCGACACTAGATGATAAGCAAAACTTTTGACATGCAGACACGGTCGAAGTCCAGACCCACTAATGGATTTAAACAACTATCAGTTAGACACACTAATGCAAGACCTTGTTTGCTAAGAGCACAGCTCTGATACCACCTGTAATGACCCGTCCTAATCCATCTGGATGAAGTCTTCAACAGTTGGTCCCATTGCGAGGTTCTGACTTCAATATGCCAAGAATGACTCCATGTAATATGAGTAAATGCACAGCGAAAGATTTCTTTCAAACCTGAGAATAAACATGCTTTAAAGTGTCAACCAAAAGGTTGGTGAGTTCATAAGTTTAACATAAATAATCATTTTCATCATTTTAATAGACCACAAGATTTTCATTTCCAGTTCTCATAAATATACGTCCCATGTATAAAGACAAAAATCATTCATATGGATTGAACACCTGGTAACCGACATTAACAAGATATATATAAGAATATCCCCTATCATTCCGGGAAATCCTTCGGACATGATAAAAACAACATCGAAGTACTAAAGCATCCGGTACTTTGGATGGGGTTCGTTAGGCCCAATAGATCTATCTTTAGGATTCGCGTCAATTAGTAGACTGGTTTACTAATTCTTAGGTTACCAAGTAAAAAAGGGGCATATTCGGCTTCGATCATTCAACCATATAATGTAGTTTTGATTACTTGTGTCTATTTCGTAAAACATTTATAAAAGCAGCGCATGTATTCTCAGTCCCAAAAATATATATTGCAAAAACATTTAAAAAGAGAGCAAATGAAACTCACTATATTGTATTTTGTAGTAAAAATACATATAACGGTATTGAACAACTGAACAATGCAGGGTTGGCCTCGGATTCACGAACCTATATCAATTATGTATATTAACACATGTACTAACAAGTAAACAAGTATATATATTAATATTAATTACTATACTTGTTATAATAATAATTTATATGTTATTTTAATTAATTGCAACTATTATATTAATAATCTATATGTTTCATATATTCATTTTATATATTTAAAATAAATAAAAATATGAATTTTGTTATGTTATATGTATTAAATATATTTTTTGTATATATATCTATATCGTTTGTTTGTTAAAATTATAATAATACTAAAATAATATTAGTTATGATAAAATTATAATAATGATAATAAAGTTAAAAATGATACTTTTAATATAAATGATAAAAATAACTTTAATAAGAATGATACTATTAATAAAAAAAATGTTAATTTTAATAATAATGAACACTAATAATAATAATAATAATAATGAATATAATGATTTTACTAATAATGATAATGATACTATTATTCATATTAATAACTATAATGATAATAATACTACTAATAATAATACTAATACTTATGATAATAATAATAACAATAATCTTGATAATCCTATTAATACTAACGGTAATAATAATAATAATAATAATCATAATTTTGATATTTGGTGTTAGTTTAATAATAATAATAATAATACTATTAATCATAATATCAATAATAATAATAATAATAATAATAATAATAATAATAATAATAATAATAATCATATTAATAAAAGTAGTAGTAATAATAATAATAATAATAATAATAATAATAATAATAATAATAATAATAATAATAATAATAATAATAATAATAATAATAATAATAATAATAATAATAATAATAATAATAATAATAATAATAAAAGGTTACAACCTTTGAAGAAAAGGGCTTTAAAAATAAAGCGCCACTGCCCAGGCTCGAACCCATGACCTCTCGCTTAAGCACAAACACCCCTAACTATTCGACTATTTCTATTTTTCATGACATATTACTCCAAAATAAAATATATGTTCTATATATCCGTTACTTCTTCATTATCGATTTGTTCATCTCACTCCATCATGGTACACCATTACTATCACTATATATCACGTATCATAATCATCATACCATCTCTTCTTTTAAACGCGCAGATAAAAAAAAATAACTATCGAGCCTGCCCACTAAACAAACATATCCATGGCCCAACAACTTAAATGTTCATGATGGTGGTCATTTCATGGGCTCGAGAAGCCCAAGGAGTTTGATATAAGCTAAAAGTGTCGGTGATCATATACATAGCGCTGTATATGTATATTTTATTTGCTACAGGCCAAGAGCAGAATTACGCTGACCCTAAAGCCAAGATATGCAATATTCGCTGAAAATAAAGTGCAGCAGTTATGTATCCGCGTTAATAAGAGACCGCGGTTTAATCCGCTGAGTTTTCGCGGATGGTTAGGTAATTCGCAGACCGCGGATATCTTGAATACTATAAATAGGGAGCATGGCCTCTCATTTATAGGTTGTTGATTCTGTGCCATTTTGCCCAGGCCTTTGTAATTTCCACTTGTGATCTTGCCCAAGGGATTTTTACATCGCGCGAAGGTGAATTATGCTAATTAACAATCAAGACCGGGTCGGGGTGGTTGATCACTTGATAGTTAAAGTGAAAGACGATCATCGGGGCCCAAAATAATCATCAAACATTCCGTCCTCCATTATAATCTTATTGCACTCAATCCGTAATTATGTAACATCGCTAATTAAGGATTGATCAATTGGCGCCATCCGTGGGACACGTTTTACAAATTAAACTGAAAATTTTTTGTTTCGAGCCATCAAAAAACTAATTCGTCAGTTTAATTTCAATCGTGTTTTTGTTGTGATGATTTACATGTAATTTTTGAATACGCAATCAGTTGATCTGCTTGACAGTCACGATGACAAATGCAAAGCAAACTGGCATTTCTGCGAATGGTGATGAACTGCCCGGCGATTCGCGGAACGTCATGATATTTCCGTTGTAAACAAATGCCAGTATAATCGCGGGAAAATCAGTTCAGGAACCGATTGTTAAAACATCCACTGTAAACAACGCCAGTGATTCGTAGCCAGAAATCGCTGCTGAGAAAATGATTGCGCACAGAACTTTGCTGCAAAATTGCGATGAAACAATTACTGAAGGAAAGCAAATGCGGGCTTTGGCTGGAAAATCTAGTCTGCGAACTGAAAAAATTGGTTGCACCGCCATTGAACAGACTAATAAAAGATGCTAAATGTAGTTGCGAGTCCCGCATACCGCGAATTTACCTATGGCCGTTAAATGATTCAGGATCACAGGTCGATCGCCTAGTTATTGAGCAAAACGATAGTGATAGTGATAATGTAGAAGAGCGTGTTAATTTGAATTCTGCATATAACTCTAAAATGGCTAAGGCGCCAAGAGAGGAAAGCGAATTTTCTGATAATTCGGATAGTGTGGAAGAATTTGTTAAAGTTCCACATATTAAGCGAAAATGCCCACCAACACCTTTCCCTCGTTATGGAGAAGAAGGTGAAGCATATGATGCTGCCCGCAGAGAAAATGCTCAAAATTTTTTGGCGGATGCTTTCAGAAGCATTGCGCCAAAATCAATGCAACATAAGTTTGATCAGCCAAATTTTTTGCAAGACATGATTACCAAGTTTTGTGCAGAGAATGCAGATACTCGCACAAAGAAGGCAACAGAAATCACTACTGCTGCGGACAAGTTTGCCCAGCATATTTCAGACTATCCAATTGTTTCTCCGCCGATCGTGCTGGCAACTCTGGGAGTCTATTCGGGTTTAACCGATCCTTTAGATTTTCTGCAACGCTTTGAAGGGGTGGTAAGCACCTATAACTGGGATGAACCAGTTGCGTGTAGAGTGTTTCCCATGGCTTTGCAAGGGTCAGCAAGGGAGTGGTTTCATAGTCTGCAATCTCGCAGTATTATTGGCTTTGTTGATCTTCGCGAAAAATTCTTGTTACAATTCCAGAATCTACTACCGCAGAAAAAGACGCATATCGAATGTCACGATATTAAACAAGGCAACAAGGAAACCTTGAATGCGTTACTTATGCGGTACATCTACGAATGTCAAAAGATTCCGAGCCTGCATGAAGATAAAAAAATCTCTGGATTTTTGCATGCTATTAATCCGCAGTGACATCCAACTCTGGTACGAAGGCTGCGAAGAGATGTCCCGCACACTTTTGCTAACGTTCAACAGGAAACATATGATTATCTCCACGGTGGAGAGGATAGCACTATAACCCCTGCATGTGGGTGGGGTAGAGACAAAAGTTGGCGAGATGACAATGATTCTTTTCGAGATGGTAAGAGTGTCGATTATCGTGGACCAAGTTTTCCGCAGAAAAACAGCGGCGGTGCATACCCGCGAAATGACAGGTTTCAAGGGCAAAATGATAACCATGGGTATGGCCGTCGTGATCGCTATTCTACGCGAAAGTGGAACAATGAATCTTTCAATATCATTCAGATGCTAACAAAAACGCCTAAGGAAATTTTGTTACAAGAAAGAGTCGCTAAGTCTTTCCCTGATCCTCAGCCTTTGGGAGAGAATGTGATGACCCGGGAATTTCCGACCAAATTTAAACATAATCTTATATGATTCGACTCGATAAGCAAAGTCTATTAAACCGAGTCTCATTATGTTTGAACTATTTCATGATAACATTTGACCTTTAACTATTTCCGACGATTCACGAACCTTTAATTGTAACTAAGAATGTAAATATAAATAATTATATATAAAACTAATTATATTAGTATTAATGAACTATTAAGTAATTTTGTTATTATAAAAGATAACATTTAATAACTAAAGATTTTCATTTTGAATATATATAGTATATTGTATATAAATGATTCAAACATATTTTACCAACGTTATCAAAATATTAAATGTACAATGTTATACTTTGTAGTTAATTGTTTAATATACATAATTAATCATCTACTCAACATTTAAAACATGATTTTATATATATGGTAGTATACATATATACATAAATATAACTATATATATATATGATTTTATACATAATTATTATATTATGTATATGTAGAAATTTATAATATATCTATGATGAAATAATGTACTATTTTAATAAATATATATAATACTTACATATATAAAACATTTATATTTTTCATAATTACATACATAAGTATAATATAATTAGTATGTAAATAAATATTATAATATATTTATATTAAAATGCATAAATATATAATATTCAGTATATGTTACAATACATATTACATAATTATTAAATATTACATAATAATAGATGATATTAATAAATTAAATTTAAATACAAATATAGTTGTTGTAGTAATGTTATTTGTATCGTCAAATATCAATATTTGTATTCATAATATCACTTTATATCATATAAAGATGAAATTGGATGTATAAATTAGATTATTATTACTAATATTATTATTATCGATAAAATATTAATATTATCATAATTAGTATGGTATTATTATTATTATTATTATTATCATTTTTACAATTATTATTATCATTAATATTATATTTATCATTATTATTAATTTTATTAATATTATTAGATATTAATAGTATTGTTATTATATATTATTATTATTAATTAAAAAAAAACAGTAGGGATCTATATTATACGCTTGACCTCTGTATCCTTTATCTCTATTATTATTATTTTTTTTGTTTCTTTCCTGCTCCCAACTCGTGAACCTGTGTTGACATTTTCTCCATTTTTTATCAACCGATCTCTATTATTACAACATGATTATGTATAATTGCAAATCAAATAAAAAGAAAATCCAATGGGATTAAAGAGCACAGCGATATTTTTTTTTTCTTCTTCTCTGCACGCTCCAATTTTTTTTTCTCTTAATTCAATTTCGAATAAAGTTTCAAAATCTAAAAATGCAGAAAGGTTAGAAATCTTTCTTTGAATCTATCTGCAAAATCTCAACTCTCAAATCTTTATATCGATCTTGAATTTTGAAGTCAAAGTTTAGTTTAAAAAAAGTCAACAATTGTTCTTGAGACAAATTCGCGTTCGTGTATATGTTTCTGATCAAATTGACGATTCCAGTAGTTTTTATACATGTTTAGAAAACTATTTCGTATTATAAACATTATCTATAATGTTATCTATTACGAAATCAAATTTTTTTTTTTGTTCCAAGAACCGACGCTGCAGTAGGCCTTTAGTATTTTTTTTATTTTATTTTAGAAACCAAATTATTTTTTTTTCTGTAATGTTTTGAAGCTTTAAAGGGAACCCCGATTTTTTTTTTTTGGTTATTGATGTTTTGTTGAATCCATGAGACTTGTGGAGAAGAAGAGGAATAGAAGAAAAACAGTTTATATATAAAATTTAAATTCGATATTAGTACAGAGAATCAGAATTGGTGGGATGGTCGAGAGTGTTTGCGTGTGAGCATGTGGTCACGAGATCGAGTCCAGAGGACGGTAGTTTCTTTTTTTTTTTTGAAACTCTTTTCATGTGAGGTAGTTTTCTTTTCTAATTTTATTATTGTTATTATATATTAATTATTATTAGTATTATTATTATTATTATTGTGATTGTTTTGATTGTTATTGTTATTGTTATTATTAGTATCATACTTGTTATCATATTTGAAAGTATTATAGACATTACTATTATTATTATGATAGGTATTAATAATATTATTATTAGTAATAAACTTATCATTTTAGTATTTTATCATCATTAGGATTATGATTATGATTATCATTATTATTATTATGAAGGAAATAAAAATATATTATTATCATCAATATTAGAATTTGTACCGGTTTATAAATAATAGTATCATCAGTACATTTACAATTAATAATATCATATTTATCAGTATCATCATTAATATTTACTAGTATTATTATGATTATCATTTATCATTTTATAAATATTAGAACCCTTATTATTAACATAAGTATGGTATTAGTATTAATATTATTTTAGAGTTATTATTATTAGTATCATTAACAGTTATCATTTTCATTTTTTTTGCTTTTAGTATTATCATTATTAATAAAATTATTATTATTATTAGTAAATCATTATTATCTAAATTATTATTTTAACAAATAAATCTTTTGTACACTATATATATATACTTATGGTATATACTAGGATTGTATTAATAATTCACATAACAAACTAATAAAATTTCATAAATACAATACTAACCACAAATATATGTATATAAATATATTAATGTCACTATTTATATAAACGTAAATCATTATAGATATATATACATAAAATCGATATATATATATATAAAATATAACTTAAAATATAATATAAGTATACGTTTTAAAATAAAGGTTAGAATAAATTCTACAAAACTATAATATATAAATAATACATATTAATAAATGAAATTTTGTAACTTACATTATACGTATTAATATATACACAATTGATATAGGTTCGTGAATCCGAGGCCAACCCTGCATTGTTCAATGACGTCATATGTATTTTTACTACAAAATACAGTATCGTGAGTTTCATTTCCCTTTTTACCCTTTATATTTTTGGGCTGAGAATACATGCGCAACTTTTATAACTGTTTTACGAAATTGACACAAGTACGTGAAACTACATTCTATGGTTGGATTATCGAAGTCGAATATGCCCCTTTTTATTAAGTCTGGTAATCTAAGAATTAGGGAACAGACACCCTAATTGACGCGAATCCTAAAGATAGATCTATCGGGCCCAACAAGCCCCATCCAAAGTACCGGATGTTTTAGTACTTCGAAATTTATATCATGTCCGAAGGAGGATCCCGGAATGATGGGGATATTCTTATATATGCATATTGTTAATGTCGGTTACCAGGTGTTCAATCCATATGAATGATATTTTTGTCTCTATGCATGGGACGTATGTTTATGAGAAATGGAAATCTGAAATCTTGTGGTCTATTAAAATGATGGAAACGATTGTTTAAGTTAAACTAATGAACTCACCAACCTTTTGGTTGACACTTTAAAGCATGTTTATTCTCAGGTACGAAAGAAATCTTCCGCTGTGTATTTGCTCATTTTATAGATTTTACTTGGAGTCATTCATGGCATATTTCAAAAGACGTTGCATTCGAGTCGTCGAGTTCATCAAGATTATTATCAAGTCAATTATAGTTGGATATATTATGAAATGGTATGCATGTCTGTCAACTTTCGATGTAATGAAATTTTGTCTTTTCAAAAACGAATGCAATGTTTGTAAAATGTATCATATAGAGGTCAAGTACCTCGCGATGTAATCAACTGTTGTGAATCGTTTATAATCGATATGGACTTCGTCCGGATGGATTAGGACGGGTCTTCACAGTTGGTATCAGAGCGGTGGTCTTAGCGAACCAGGTCTTGCATTAGTGAGTCTAACTGTTAGTCGTTAGAATGCATTAATGAGTCTGGACTTCGACCGTGTTTGCATGTCAAAAGTTTTGCTTATCATTTAGTGTCGAAAAATTATTTGCTTATCATCCTTAAAGTCTAAGACACGTCTTACTGCCTTTATTGCATAGACAGTGTATAGTTAAATTCATATCTTAGCGTATCTGTTATTGTTACCTTTGCCTGACAGCTTCCGTAGATTCCTCCGTAGCTTATGGGATTTTAGTATTATATATGCATATGTAAATTATGTATTGCAGGGTACTAATCTACATCCTATAATCTATTTCTTATCGAAAATCCTTCATCTGATCGTACGAGATGAATGCCTCAACCAGTTCGAGTCCATCAGATTTCGATAGCTATTTCGATAGTTATTCCGACAGCTATTTCGATATGGATTTCCACTCGAGCTCCGAAAGCAGAGTAACCGGAATGAATCGATCAATTAGCCATCATCTATTCTGAATGAATTGGAGATGGGTTCGTAGTCGACTTAATCAATGGAAACGCGAAGAAGGCGATCATTTCCACTAACCAAATTCACCTCTTGACAATGAACCTAAAACGTTTACCGGCGAACCTGTTCGAGACACCATTTTCTCTCTCATTTCCAAAGTATCTCATCACGATCATATACTATCTCAGATTCTAAACCTCATTCATCCGCTCGTCCGAACCGACAATCATCCCGGTGTAATAGAAGAAGTTAACGAACTTCGCGCATAAGTTGTAGTCTTGAAAAATATGGTGCAAAACGTACCAGCTTCATCCAAATCACCGGCACCAACAGCACCACCAACAACCCAAATTTCAATATCACATGCCTCAACATCTCAATCTATACCTCGAGTATAATCATCATTCTACATGACATTCTACATCAATTATCTTCGTTCGACATGGTGATTATGTAATCTCTAATGTTTTAGAGATTATTTATTCTAGTTCCAACTGAAAACTAAATGAGTTTAATATCATGTTAACTCATTAAATTCATGATTACATCTGAAGAAAATATATATGTATATATGTTTTCATAAAGATTGTAATTAAAAATTCTTTTGTACAAACTGTTAATAATAAAAATATTTTAACGGGTAGGTAATACCCGAGGAATATTTAAATTTCACATTAATAAGTTACACTGTATATTCTTCGAATCTGATTCAACAGTTATTCACTATCCTATTTACAACCACCGGGATACTTATCCGTTCACCAAAGAATAACTATTTTCATTCAAATTCAATTTCATATTTGAATTTTGACCTATCAGAATCCAACAAGTGGCATAATGAAGAAATAATGGACACAATAAAAATTGATTAGAAACAGACTAATTAACAATATTAAATTTTATTAAGAAACCACGCTAACAAAATCCTAGCTAACTGTTCCTAGCTAACTGTTAATTCCGTATTACATTTTATTTATCGCAATTTATTTATCGCAATTTATTTTATCGCAATTTATATTCTCGCAATTTTATTTATTGTCATTTAATTTCTGTTATTTACTTTACGCACTTTATTTATCGTCATTTAATTTCTGTTATTTATTTTACGCACTTTAAATATCGGGACACGTATACAAGGTTTTGACATATCATATCGACACATCTATATATATTATTTGGAATCACCATAGACACTCTATATGCAGTAATGATCGAGTTCTCTATACAGGGTTGAGGTTGATTTTATAATAATATATATACTTTGAGTTGTGATCGAGTCTGAGACATGTACACGGGTCACGATACGTATTAATTAATTCAAATATTATATATTAAACTATATATGAATGATTGCACTGTCAACTGTGGACTATCGACTGTGGACTAATAACATTGGACAATTAAAATGAATTAAAATATTGAATATAACATATGAAACTAAACAATTCTTCAAGTTTGCCACTTGATTTCGTCTTAAACCTCATTTGTATCTTCACGATTACATTCTGCGTTCAAACCTTTCATGATTTTTGAAAACACCTCAATCGATAGGATGAATCAACCGCACTTCATCTACGGAAGGAAAGATTTATGCATATAGTTATGCACCTGAGAAACTCTCGGCAATTGAGTAAAAGTTCAACACGTAGCCGCGTCAGATCCTTTGGCATTTATTAACAAAAACGACTTTGCGATCCCTTTTCAAAATTAGCCAATTTTGTCACAGCTCCAACAAGTCAACTTCGACTTTTCGTACGAAACAACCTTATTATAACGTTTATATATACGCGTGCTCTTTTATTGTTACCAGGTAACCTTTCATATTCCATCATATTACCATCAGCGTTTAATCATCTAAAAACACAATTCTCCTGAAACCACCTCGGATTAATAACCGATGATTCAGATATCATAGCATTAAATGCAGAGGAAACATAAAAACGGTAGATGGTCTAAACGGACAAAAGTTTGATGATAAAGAAAGGAGTGTTAGGAACGCTCGATAAAAAATTGGGTATTGAAAAACAGATTGAGTTACCCATGAAGGAGACCAAGGACAAATACAAGGACCAAATCATATATTCAAAGGATTCAGGTAATTCTGGATCCGTTGAAATCTTTAGAGAATATCTTACTCCGAAGTCATGTTAAAATCTTGCGGAAAATCTTTCTCCATCAACCGTCGAACTTAGAAATTCCAAAATATCATCATCAATATCTTTGATATTTCTGAGGATATTTTCATAAATATTCTCGTCCGAAATTATATACCTCTTCGTGCTTCCTGTGTATCAATATATTGGAAACATTCAATAGAAAATATAGTACCGAAAAGCAGATTATGCGAAACTATGAAGAAAGCCGTGGATAAATCACAAAGAATAAGTTTGACTTCAAAGAATCCAAATAATTCAATGTCTGCTAAAGCCTATAGTGAATAACTTGCTCCTTACTCTAAACCCTTGCAGACAATAGTTTCTATCATCCTCTGATCTTAGATATTCTGAGATATTATCGTACCTTTCATTATAAATATCCTCCATATTTCTGGAGATATTTTTATAACTATTCTTATCTGAAATCATTAATCTTTTCGTGCTATCAGTATTACATCATATAGAAACTGTTAGTTTCTATATTCTGTAAATTTTCAAGCTTAAAATATGAATGTTATTGTAGTAATGATGGGAACTGATGCATGAGTTAGTATAATATAATGACACTTGATCAACGTGATTATATTACAGTAAGTCATGCTGAGTTTCTAAATGAAACGTGATGATTCACAGATCATAACGTCATCATGTGCCATGTTACATAACTCTTTCATCCTACTTAACTCCGTAACAAATCAAGAAAATGTATTCTTGATGGTTCTATCTTCCGTGATGTTGATAAATTTGAAAATCAAATCGTGCTATCACGTTCCTTCATGCTTAGAACATTATAATCATTCGAAACTCTATATCTATAAATTCTGGACCATTATTCGCTTGACTTGAAGTCGGGAAGAGAAAACAAAAGCATAGAGCTTTGAAATATAAGGGAGAATATAAAGTCCGATAACAACACATAAATTACAAACCGTGTATATCAATGTTTATCGCAACATAAAGACACGGGAGAATTAAAAACATTATAATCCCGAGGGCGAAGTAGAAGAAAGCAGATTCCTCTGGTGGAAGTTGGAAAAGGAGAATGATTGTTGCGATAGTAAGGATGAGGACAAGGATCAGAACTGGATTAATCATTTTCAGAATCTTTTGGATGTATGAACTAAGAAAGAAAGTATAAGAATGGTGAGAATAATGGAAAGGAAGAGCTTAATTTATACTGGAAATATCAGACGTAGTAATCGGGGCAGATCACCGTATTTAATTAAAGAGATCTTAATTTCCATAAATCCCGAAGAATCAGATTTTATAGATCTTCAAGATTTTCTTTAAATCCCTTAAATTCCGGAATTCAACCAAGGCAATGTCAAAAGTTAAGACGCGCCTTATTTTCTAAATTCAAACCTGACTACGTCAAAAGTTAAAAACAAATCTTTGTTTCTCATTTCATCCTTTTGTGAATAGCTTCATTCGCACTCTTCGAATAATCGAATTATTTTTATCCATATTACTCAATGATGATAAAACTCAAGTTATCAACTCATATTCGTCAGGAAAACATATTTATTGTTAGCTATGACGACCTCACTCAAATTTCGGGACGAAATTTCTTTAACGGGTAGGTACTGTGATGACCCGGGAATTTCCGACCAAATTTAAACATAATCTTATATGATTCGACTCGATAAGCAAAGTCTATTAAACCGAGTCTCATTATGTTTGAACTATTTCATGATAACATTTGACCTTTAACTATTTCCGACGATTCACGAACCTTTAATTGTAACTAAGAATGTAAATATAAATAATTATATATAAAACTAATTATATTAGTATTAATGAACTATTAAGTAATTTTGTTATTATAAAAGATAACATTTAATAACTAAAGATTTTCATTTTGAATATATATAGTATATTGTATATAAATGATTCAAACATATTTTACCAACGTTATCAAAATATTAAATGTACAATGTTATACTTTGTAGTTAATTGTTTAATATACATAATTAATCATCTACTCAACATTTAAAACATGATTTTATATATATGGTAGTATACATATATACATAAATATAACTATATATATATATGATTTTATACATAATTATTATATTATGTATATGTAGAAATTTATAATATATCTATGATGAAATAATGTACTATTTTAATAAATATATATAATACTTACATATATAAAACATTTATATTTTTCATAATTACATACATAAGTATAATATAATTAGTATGTAAATAAATATTATAATATATTTATATTAAAATGCATAAATATATAATATTCAGTATATGTTACAATACATATTACATAATTATTAAATATTACATAATAATAGATGATATTAATAAATTAAATTTAAATACAAATATAGTTGTTGTAGTAATGTTATTTGTATCGTCAAATATCAATATTTGTATTCATAATATCACTTTATATCATATAAAGATGAAATTGGATGTATAAATTAGATTATTATTACTAATATTATTATTATCGATAAAATATTAATATTATCATAATTAGTATGGTATTATTATTATTATTATTATCATTTTTACAATTATTATTATCATTAATATTATATTTATCATTATTATTAATTTTATTAATATTATTAGATATTAATAGTATTGTTATTATATATTATTATTATTAATTAAAAAAAAACAGTAGGGATCTATATTATACGCTTGACCTCTGTATCCTTTATCTCTATTATTATTATTTTTTTTGTTTCTTTCCTGCTCCCAACTCGTGAACCTGTGTTGACATTTTCTCCATTTTTTATCAACCGATCTCTATTATTACAACATGATTATGTATAATTGCAAATCAAATAAAAAGAAAATCCAATGGGATTAAAGAGCACAGCGATATTTTTTTTTTCTTCTTCTCTGCACGCTCCAATTTTTTTTTCTCTTAATTCAATTTCGAATAAAGTTTCAAAATCTAAAAATGCAGAAAGGTTAGAAATCTTTCTTTGAATCTATCTGCAAAATCTCAACTCTCAAATCTTTATATCGATCTTGAATTTTGAAGTCAAAGTTTAGTTTAAAAAAAGTCAACAATTGTTCTTGAGACAAATTCGCGTTCGTGTATATGTTTCTGATCAAATTGACGATTCCAGTAGTTTTTATACATGTTTAGAAAACTATTTCGTATTATAAACATTATCTATAATGTTATCTATTACGAAATCAAATTTTTTTTTTTGTTCCAAGAACCGACGCTGCAGTAGGCCTTTAGTATTTTTTTTATTTTATTTTAGAAACCAAATTATTTTTTTTTCTGTAATGTTTTGAAGCTTTAAAGGGAACCCCGATTTTTTTTTTTGGTTATTGATGTTTTGTTGAATCCATGAGACTTGTGGAGAAGAAGAGGAATAGAAGAAAAACAGTTTATATATAAAATTTAAATTCGATATTAGTACAGAGAATCAGAATTGGTGGGATGGTCGAGAGTGTTTGCGTGTGAGCATGTGGTCACGAGATCGAGTCCAGAGGACGGTAGTTTCTTTTTTTTTTTTGAAACTCTTTTCATGTGAGGTAGTTTTCTTTTCTAATTTTATTATTGTTATTATATATTAATTATTATTAGTATTATTATTATTATTATTGTGATTGTTTTGATTGTTATTGTTATTGTTATTATTAGTATCATACTTGTTATCATATTTGAAAGTATTATAGACATTACTATTATTATTATGATAGGCATTAATAATATTATTATTAGTAATAAACTTATCATTTTAGTATTTTATCATCATTAGGATTATGATTATGATTATCATTATTATTATTATGAAGGAAATAAAAATATATTATTATCATCAATATTAGAATTTGTACCGGTTTATAAATAATAGTATCATCAGTACATTTACAATTAATAATATCATATTTATCAGTATCATCATTAATATTTACTAGTATTATTATGATTATCATTTATCATTTTATAAATATTAGAACCCTTATTATTAACATAAGTATGGTATTAGTATTAATATTATTTTAGAGTTATTATTATTAGTATCATTAACAGTTATCATTTTCATTTTTTTTGCTTTTAGTATTATCATTATTAATAAAATTATTATTATTATTAGTAAATCATTATTATCTAAATTATTATTTTAACAAATAAATCTTTTGTACACTATATATATATACTTATGGTATATACTAGGATTGTATTAATAATTCACATAACAAACTAATAAAATTTCATAAATACAATACTAACCACAAATATATGTATATAAATATATTAATGTCACTATTTATATAAACGTAAATCATTATAGATATATATACATAAAATCGATATATATATATATAAAATATAACTTAAAATATAATATAAGTATACGTTTTAAAATAAAGGTTAGAATAAATTCTACAAAACTATAATATATAAATAATACATATTAATAAATGAAATTTTGTAACTTACATTATACGTATTAATATATACACAATTGATATAGGTTCGTGAATCCGAGGCCAACCCTGCATTGTTCAATGACGTCATATGTATTTTTACTACAAAATACAGTATCGTGAGTTTCATTTCCCTTTTTACCCTTTATATTTTTGGGCTGAGAATACATGCGCAACTTTTATAACTGTTTTACGAAATTGACACAAGTACGTGAAACTACATTCTATGGTTGGATTATCGAAGTCGAATATGCCCCTTTTTATTAAGTCTGGTAATCTAAGAATTAGGGAACAGACACCCTAATTGACGCGAATCCTAAAGATAGATCTATCGGGCCCAACAAGCCCCATCCAAAGTACCGGATGTTTTAGTACTTCGAAATTTATATCATGTCCGAAGGAGGATCCCGGAATGATGGGGATATTCTTATATATGCATATTGTTAATGTCGGTTACCAGGTGTTCAATCCATATGAATGATATTTTTGTCTCTATGCATGGGACGTATGTTTATGAGAAATGGAAATCTGAAATCTTGTGGTCTATTAAAATGATGGAAACGATTGTTTAAGTTAAACTAATGAACTCACCAACCTTTTGGTTGACACTTTAAAGCATGTTTATTCTCAGGTACGAAAGAAATCTTCCGCTGTGTATTTGCTCATTTTATAGATTTTACTTGGAGTCATTCATGGCATATTTCAAAAGACGTTGCATTCGAGTCGTCGAGTTCATCAAGATTATTATCAAGTCAATTATAGTTGGATATATTATGAAATGGTATGCATGTCTGTCAACTTTCGATGTAATGAAATTTTGTCTTTTCAAAAACGAATGCAATGTTTGTAAAATGTATCATATAGAGGTCAAGTACCTCGCGATGTAATCAACTGTTGTGAATCGTTTATAATCGATATGGACTTCGTCCGGATGGATTAGGACGGGTCTTCACAGAGAATAGCAGGCGCGATCGGTCAAAGTTTTGTGTTTTCCATGATGATTATGGTCATGACACTAATCGCTGTAGAGATTTGGCGGAATTCATTGCAGAAGCATACGAGCAAGGCAAGCTGGACCATTTAATCGCACAGAACACTGCAAATGCGATTATAATGCCTACAGAAGCTAACACCTCAAATGCATCAAATGCGGTTGAGCGAAAGGCTCCCGCAGTGAGAAATCTGGGGGTAAAGATGGTGAATAAGAAAGAAAATCAGTGCGGAATTCAAGTAATTAATGTGGTAGAAGTGTAGGGTGAACTATCAGTACTTCAAATTTTTGAGCAGATTGTAAGTTAGAGGTGCCCCTCCATTACTTTTCCTCCTGCAAGCATGACCGCGGATGTTGATAAACCTGCGGTGGTTTCATGCTGCATTGCGAACACTGGTATAATGATAATGAAGGTACATGTGGATACTGGTAGCAGTGTCGATGTCATGTACGAACAATGTTTTAGCAAGCTGCCCGAGAACATTCAAGCTTTGATGAAACCTACTGCAGTTTCACTTTCTGGGTTCTTAGGAGAGTCATCCTGGCCTGTTGGCCAGTTGGAATTGCAAATGGAGCTAATTGATGACAGCGATGAGTCGCTAAGGCGCCAAGCTTTATTGAATCTGTACATAATGCGAAATCAATCGCGATTCAATATGATACTGGGGTGCACTGCTCTGCGCATGTTTGGTGCTATTCCTTCTACTATACATGGCATGGTTAAATTTTCTGCAAATAAAGGAATTGGCACGCTAATTTCTGCGGAGATAGAGCGATTCTGCGCTATGATCATGGCAAATGCGAATATGGGTCTTGAAGGACATTCAGTTAATCCTGAATAAATGCGAAATCTTAAAAGTTATAATGAGATGCTAAGGCAAACTTCATCAATGTGTGATATAATAATGTGAATATGATTGTTGCGTTTATTTTTGAACCTTGTAATGTGAAACCATAATGAATGAGGCAAAGTTAATTTCAGTGTTAGTAGTTGTTTCTTTAACAAAGCGAATGCATTGCGTGTGGCCACACGTAGTGATAATTTCGCAGAATACAATTACTTATCTTTTATAACACTAATTTAATGTTTGTTCTGCGGATACTTTAAGTAAAGTGGCATGGTCTTCGCTAAACATGGCCTACTTAAATGTTATAATAATGCAAAAATGCATTGCGAAATAATTTGTTAAAAACAAAGTGATGAAATTGCCCACTTGTGTTAATAATTGCGAAAGGATAAAATTTCCTAAGTATTTGATCTTGCCAATACTTAGATGCTTCGCAATGCTAAATTTGCCTAAGGATCAATTTGTCGGACTTAGAAGATTCATAATGATTAAAAGATTGTTTCGCATAAAGTACGCTTTGTTATGTGCACAATAACGAATGCGGAAATGGCAAAGGGCAAGTCTGAATTATGAATATACGATAATATAAAGCGCTATATAAATAAAAGAAGTTGCAACTGCGAATTGTTAGTAAGTCATTAATATTAAACGTGTAAACAATGCGGGTCATTACAAATAACGCAATTCAAGATTGCGAGAATACATTCAAAAGCTAGCTAAGCCAAATTTAAAGCTCTAATGCTTCAATATCTACGAATGAAACGCCCTCACGCTGACTAAGTTCCTCTAGGGCAGGTATGCTAACTTTCTCGACCTCCTTCTTCGCTCTCTCGAGTGCTTCGCGAGCATCATCTGTGGCGCATATTTCTTTCGCCATGTCAGAAGGTAGAGGTTGAGAAAGATCGCCAAGCTTGCATAATAAATCATACCACTCACAGAGGGTGGCAAGTTTTGCTGCTTGGGCATACGCTTGAAATTTTTCAGTGACTGGATTGGAGTCCATCACTTTATCTGCGAAAGTTGGCAGATACTTGACCAGCTGTGTGAAATTTCGTTCCGCAGTTTCCGCCCTCTTTTTAAGAATGGCGTTCTCTTCCGCAGCCTTTTTTAACCGTGCCTCAGCCCTTTGAGCTTTTCTCTAGCTAGCATTGGTAATCTTCACAACATTATCATATTCATCCGACATCTCGGTGTAATGCTCCATACTGTCTACAGTGAGGCAAATAGCATTATAGCAATTATACAATCGTTGCCTTGCAGCTTCAGGATATGATAAATTGTGGTATTGCTCTTTTGTATCCTTTGGGATAAATTTGTAAAGTTTGCGGTATAGTTGATTGGCCGGTTCTGCTGCTGCGGTTTCTTCCACATCATCTTCTCCTTCCTCTTCTCGATTAGATGCTTTTGCATCCGAAGGAAGTGATAAATTTTCGCTATCCGGCTCTTCAAGAACATCTGTAGGGATGCTCCCTCTGATGTTGTAGAGCGGGGTGGTTTCAGTGGATGACTCTGAAAGAACAACTATAACCAGATAAACAAATGTAGTGAATCTATGCCAAAATAACAAAACGCATAATGAATGAATACTGCGAACTTAGCAATCGCTTACTTGTTTCTTGTTTAGAAAGAGACCGTAGTCGTCTTTTGCGTGGAGTGGGGGCACCTTCCACAACTTTTCGTTTGCCGCGGTCCTCGCCACCAATAATATAACATGTATTGATGATTGGCTCATCAATAAGTATAATCTCGCCGTCGCCAATTTTTAGGCGACGAGCAGGGCTGATCCTGCTGATATCGGCAGACCTCATGATAAGATCAAGAGCAATCACTGCGAAAATATAAACATATAGTGTTATGTGAAGCAAAAATATACTGCGAAAAGTATGAAAAGTATTATGCGATAAGTTTAAGCGAAATACCATTTTTTGCCTGGTCAACCAAAAGCGCGTCATAGTCGCTCCATGGCTATTGAATTGAAACTCTGCCGATGTACATCGGTACATTCGAATAAGCTCGCAAAATTAGGCCTGCGTTTTTTTAGTGTCTTGAGAATATCATGCTCAAGATCATCAAGTACAGGTTTCTCATTGAGATTGGGATCAAGTTCTGTACACTATGTTTTTGGTATGTTGCTATCCACATTCGCGGTGTCGTTAATATAAAAGAAAGAACCGCGCCAGTTGCCGATTGAGTCTTTTGGCGAAATCATTGTACCCAGTTTGCTGCGGAATGAAAACCATCCCACATCGTATAAAATCAGACTGTTACACGAGCGAAAAACATTTAGCAGCGGTTGAATGTTGGTGGCATTGCAGTACATCTCGAACAGCACAATTTTATTAACTGCATTAGGATGCAATTGTGCCACAGCAATCTTATAATACTCACATACACTGCGGAAGAATTGAGTCAGTGGAAATCATAGGTTGCCCTGTGAGATGGCAGCCTCATAAACAGAAATCATCCCCTTAGGGGGAGTGTCAGCCCGTTGTTCAGATGCGGGTGTGGTAGGAACAAATTGGGCAAATGGAGAATACCAATCTTGTAGGGTTCTGAGTTTTGATTCCGTCATATATGTGACAACCCGGAAATTTCCAACCAAATTTAAACTTTAATCTTGATATGTTTCCGACACGATAAGCAATATTTGTTAAGTTAAATTTCAAGAATTTTAAACTATGTTAATACATTCGTTCAACCTCGACCAAGTTCCAACGATTCACAAACCATTAAACGAATATGATTATATATGTATATGTGTATATATATTATAATTTGAAACGTAAACAAAATATTAGATTAAATACTTTATACGATTGTATCTGTTTCAAAATGTTTATCAATGGAATTAGAAGATAAGATCAAATGATTGAATTATCAGATATATTGAATTATGATTACAAGTCTCTGTTGAAAGGCCCACGTTGATTTGAGAAATCTTTCCATTTTAACAATATTCAGAAAATGGTAAAGTGATTTATAAATAAGAACAAATTGTCAATCATTGAGAACTAGACAAAGGATAGTGGAAGATTGAATCTCATAAAGACTCGATTGATCTATTTAGTTTCAAACATACAAAAACGTTTTCAGTTTAAAAAGTACTTTATTATTAAAACGTATATAACTTTTATAAATATCTAGAACCACTTTTGACAACTCATTACTTAACTAGTATGATAAAGATAACGATATTTATATTTTATTTTATTAAATATATATAACGATTTAAATTAGTATTATATATATTTATACGCGTATTATACGTACATAGTTTTATACTTTTACTATACTTAAACTTTACCTTTACTTTATTTTTACTTTACTTTAACTTTAATAGTTCATACTTTAATAATTCACTTTAATAATTCATAATTTAATAATTCACTTTAATAATTCATACTTTAATAATTCACTTTAATAATTCAAAAATCTATTATAAACAGATTTCAATAGGTTTCATTATTTCATAGAAACTTGAAAATATTTTTCTCTAAACTCTCTCAATCGAATTACATATATATATTTACTCCATATTATTTCAAGATATTATTAGTATACATAAAATATTACGACGGAGTGCTGTCCGAGTAATTTTGAAATTGTTTTTTTTCGAGTAGGATAGGATTAAGGAAATTATGGGTTATAGCTATGTAGGTGATTGAGTATGGTTCATGGGTATGCTCGTGAGGTCAATATAGTGTTTATCATTTCGGTTGCGTCTACGTACCTTTCCTGCAATATTGAATCTCAATATTGATACGTGAGTACTCATAATTTAACTTTTACATACTAATAGTGTATCCCTAACTAGTGCTCGAGTATTTAGGATTATGCATGCTTGTACTTTTGATATTGCCCTTAGACAAGTTAGGTTGAATCTTGAATTAGTTACACTTGCTGTTGAGATAAGGTATAAGATATGCATGTCCTTGGAAAGCTACCGAAAAATTAAGAACTTTTCCTTTAGATATCGAATGGTTTCGATGAACAGATTAGAAGTTATAATCAATTGAATTTTCGATATTTTTATTAAAAATGATTATTATTATCGTCGTTTTTATCGTCGTTCTAGTTTTATCTTATTATTATCATTATTATTATCTTTATCAATAAAAGGGATTTACATTAAAAATTGTTATTTTTATTATTACTATCGTTATTATCGTTAAAGTTATAATTAGTATTATTATTATTATCCAATTATTATTATTATTATTATTATTATTATTATTATTATTATTATTATTATTATTATTATTATTATTATTATTATTATTAGTATTAGTATTAGTATTATTATTATTATTATTATCATTATTAATATATATATATATATATATATATATATATATATATATATATATATATATATATATATATATATATATATATATCATTATTTAAAAATGGTTATTGTTATTGTTATTATTATTATTACTATATTATCATTAAGATAATTATTAGTATTATCGTTAATAATGTTATAGTAACTATCATTATTAATATTGGTGTAATTAAAATAAATATTTGTAACACCTAATTATTTTGATTACTATTATTATCTTTATTATGAACACGATATAAAAGACGATTAAAAGCTATTAAACAAACTGATTAGGAAATAATGAGTAAGAGTATCATGATGAAATTAAAATATTATAAGATATTGATTTAGATAAAATTATCGTTCTTATTATTTTTATCATTACTATTATTATTAAAAGTATCGTTAGTATTAAAACTATCATTTTAAAAAAAAAATATCATTTTAATAGAAATGTCATTGTTATTATAAAATATCATTATTATTATTATTTTAAATAGAATTATTATTTTAAAGATAATATTAAAAATTATCGTAAATATTAAAGTTATCATAATTAGAATTATCGTTTTATCATAATGTCATCTTAGTAATTATAAATATTGATATTTTTATAATAATAATTATTATAAATATTGATATTTTTATAATAATAATTATTATTACAAAATAATACCTTTTACTTACTATAATTATAGATATTATTTTATCAACTAAATATGTGATACAAACATATTTTACTACGTGTAATAACTTACTTTAATAATACCTATCATATTATCTTTATGATATTAAATGAACCCTATAAATTTTATTACTTAATATATATAAAAGTATATTTTATTATAATAATTTAATATAAAATTTTATTATTAATAAATAAATTATATTATTTACTCTAATAAATCTTTTAAAAATATTTAAAAATATAAAACGACGATATTTAAACTATATATTAATCATGTATAGATTTTTGGAAATTATTTTGAGTCAAATTTACTTTTGTTGACTTTTGCATATTAGTCTCGAGCATTAGGATTGTGGTACACTATGACTTGACCTAATTTGTTAGACAAATATTGACCAACACATAAATATATATAATTAATTTAGGTTCGTGAATCCGAGGCCAACCTTGCACTTGTTCAATGATGTTATATGTATTTTTACTACGAAATACAGTATGGTGAGTTTAATTTGCCTTTTTACCCTTTATATTTTTGGGACTGAGAATACATTCGCTTTTATAAATGTTTGACGAAATAGACACAAGTAATTGAAACTACATTCTATGGTTGAATTATCGAAATCGAATATGCCCCTTTTTATTAAAGTCTGGTAATCTAAGAATTAGGGAACAGACACCCTAATTGACGCGAATCCTAAAGATAGATCTATTGGGCCTAACAAACCCCATCCAAAGTATCAGATGCTTTAGTACTTCGAAATTTATATCATGTTCGAAGGAGGATCCCGGAATGATACGGATATTCTTATATGTATCTAGTTAATGTCGGTTACCAGGTGTTCACCATATGAATGATTATTTTTGTCTCTATGCATGGGACGTATATTTATGAGAACTGAAAATGAAATTCTTGTGATCTATTAAAATGATGGAAATAAATGATTATGATAAACTAATGAACTCACCAACCTTTTGGTTTACACTTTAAAGCATGTTTATTCTCAGGTGTTAAAGAAATCTTCCGCTGTGCATTTGCTCATTTTAAAGATATTACTTGGAGTCTATCATAGCATATTTCGAAGAACGTTGCATTCTAGTCATTGAGTTCATTAAAGGTTATTATTAAATCAATTTATAGTTGGATAGTGGATATTATGAAATGATATGCATGCCTATCAATTTTCGATGTAAAGAAAGTTTGTCTTTTAAAAATGAATGCAATGTTTGTAAAATGTATCATATAGAGGTCAAATACCTCGCAATGTAATCAACTATTGTGAATCGTTTATAATGTATATGAACGGGTCCTTTCAATATACGAAACATAACCCCTAGGAGTATGCATAGATGAAGACGACGCCATTTGTAATAAGGAAAATAAATCGGAAGTTGTAATTGAAGAAATTAAAGGTTGGATTCGTTAATTGCTTGGTACGATTGTGATTAGATGAATTTGATTGAAAATGAAATCGAGCGAGAAAGCGTAAAGTTTTTATGCGGATTATTCAGCTATTTATAATTGGAATTAGGGCGAGCAAGTGGAAAGGGTAATCATTACATTTAAACGGCTGAAATTATCGCAACGTGTAAACGGTAAATTTCTAACCGTTACAGCTTATTGATTTGACAGAATGGCGAAAGTTACCGTTGTAATTACGAGTTGGGCCTAATAAAAACAACGGTAATAAATGGACGGTAAAAATTATAAAATATTGCTTGTGAAATATTTTAATAAGCACTTCTTTATTTTTAGAGTTTATCATGATACATTTGCTTCGCGAAAATGTATCATAATAAACTGGGGGGACTTGATCATATACATAGCGTTGTATATGTATATTTTATTTGCTACAGGCAAAGAGCAGAATTACGCGGACCCTAAAGCCAAGATATGCAATATTCGCTAAAAATAAAGTGCAGCAGTTATGTATCCGTGTTAATAAGAGACTGCGGTTTAATCCGCTGAGTTTCCGCGGATGGTTAGGTAATTCGCAGATCGTGGATATCTTGAATACTATAAATAGGGAGCATTGCCTCTCATTTATAGGTTGTTGATTCTCTGCCATTTTGCCCAGGCCTTTGTAATTTGCACTTGTGTTCTTGCCCAAGGAATTTTTACATCGCGCTAAGGTGAATTATACTAATTAACAATCAAGATCGGGTCGGGGTGGTTGATCACTTGATAGTTAAAGTGAAAGACGATCATCGGGGCCCAAAATAATCATCAAACATTCCGTCCTCCATTATAATCTTATTGCATTCAATCCGTAATTAAGTAACATCACTAATTAAGGATTGATCAGTCGGTGTATGGAATTAAATAAAGAAGTCAAATGTTTGCAAATGGGAAATAGAAGCCGATGTTCAGTAGCCGCTATATTCGACTTTCATTGATCATTAATTCTAACGGTGTATCAACTAGTTGTCCAAACTCCATAGGTATTGATTTACAGTAGAGGGAATATATCGAGAAGATTGTAGTTGATGATGATTCTTAGGTGTTGAACCGATCCAGAAATAGAAGACGATTAACAACACCCTTATTTTCAAGTCTGGGTTTCGGTTTGTACTTCAAAACAGATGCAGCAGGTTGGGATTGTGATGATGGTGTTTGGTTTTAAATAGAAAATAGAAACATGCAGTTGATATTAAACACAATAACAACACAGTAGCTGCAATGAACGTAAGGTTGTAGATACTATTTTTGGGGTTGAGATGGTGGTGAATGGTTCGAAACAGAAAATAGACTAGTAGTAGCAACAGGTATTAGTGGTGTGTGGCTTGTTGTGTTCTCGATAAGTAAGCAGAAACATAGAAGAGGTATAGTAGTAGAATTATGAAAATTTTATATAATCTTTTATGGTGGTTCGATGGTACAGTAACAGAAAGACAGAAAACACGCAACAACGGTATATAGTAATGGTTACAGGCTGCAAAATTGGTGGCGATGGTGGTTTATTTCAATGGTATAGGAAGTAGTAGAACATAGATGATTGTTCATGGTTGTGGGTGACTCAATGATTTTGATGTAAGGTGGTAACCGGTGTTGGAGTGGTGATTCCCGGTGATGGTTCACGGTGGTTACCGATTGTTCATAACCGAAACAGAAACAGATTGTATGTAGTAACAAGAGAGGATCGAAGGAATGATGATGTTTGTAGTTTATGTTCTATCAACAAAAAGAAACATAAGAATATATGTAGCAGCAACATTACGAAGGTTCCAAGTGTGGTGGTTCGATGATGCTGGCTTGTTAGGCGGTTGAGGAATGATGGTAGTGATAGAAGGTGGTTCGCGTTGGGGGAAGGTGGTGATGGGTTATGAAAGTTGTGGTATCATGATCAAACTTATATGTATGTTTTATATACCCATGCTAGTGTATATGTAATTGTATATATAAATCTTGAGGAAGTGTGATATATAACAAAACAAATACAGTAACCTTTATGTTGAATTCAAGAATTCACAGCTAATAATAATAATGATATAATAATAATAATAATAATTAATAATAATAATAATAGTGCCAAGAATTTTGACAAGTAACAGATTCCAAAAACAATTGTCAATAAAGTGTAACAATCCTACTAGTGGTACAGTAAGCCATCAGGCTTTTGTATTATTCAATCGACATTTGATTTGCACGGGTGTTTTTCGTACTCCATTTGATAATTAGTGGCGGATTAAAAGTCTTCGAAAAATCCCAAACTATTATAATAATTATATTTATTTATTTTGGTCATTATGGTATAAAATTCGATCATAAATTATCAAATAAAAATTACATTAATTATTCACTCCCATCCTCCAAGTAAAATATAAAAAGTTTTAAAATTTGACAACAACTTCTAAATATATTATTAATAAGCCTAAAATTTATAAAACTCATTTTCAGATCACCGTTTATTTTAAAATTACATAAGTTTGAATTTAACTTGCTTAATATCAATCGAAACATCAAACGAGTATTACAATCATTTAATATTTATTTTTAATATACTTTATTTATATATAAAGATATATTTTAAATAATAATTATTATAATATCCTATTTTTATTTTATTAATTTTTAATAACAACAATATATAATACTTCAAATTATTATAATTTTTTTTTTCAATTTCCGTTTACATATATTTACATATACACACATAACTATTTACAATTAATTGTTCGTGAGACTCAACCTAACAGACTTTGTTTATCGTGTCGAAATCATACAAAGATTAAGTTTAAATTTGGTCGGAAATTTTCGGGTCATCACATGCTTCAGGTTCAATGCCAAGTGGGCAATATGGTGGATGGAAGGGATCACCTTCTTGTTGTCTCCAATGATTAAGTAGGCTACGAACACATCCCTAATTCATCCAGAATTGGTGATGACTGATTGGTTGATCCATTCCAGTTATACTGCTTTCGGAGCTCGAGTGGAAATCCATATCAGAATAGCTATCGGAATCTGAGGGACTCGAACTGGTTGAGGGATTCATCTCATACAATCAGATGAAGGATTTTTGATAAGAAATAAATTATAGGATGTAGATTAGTACCCTGCAATACATAATTTACATATGCAAATATAATACTAAAATTTCATAATTTACGGAGGAATCTACGGAATCTGTCAGGCAATGGTAACAATAACAGATACCCTAAGATATAAATTAGCAGATACGCTAAGATATGAATTTTGTCTATACACTATTCATGCAATCATTGCAGTATGATGTGTCTAGAGTAAGAATGATAAGCACATAATATTCTAAGGATGATAAACAGATGAGTTCCGACTAGAAATGATAAGCAAAACTTTTGACATGCAGACCAGGTTCAAGTCCAGACGAATATATTACATTTGGTTACATCGCGAGGTACTTGACCTCTATATGATACATTTTACAAACATTGCATTCGTTTTAAAAGACAAACTTTCATTACATTGAAAGTTGACAGGCATGCATACCATTTCATAATATCCAACTATAAATGATCTAATCTGTCATTTACTTAATCATAATCTTTACTGAACTCAACGACTTGAATGAAACGTCTTTTGAAATATGCCTTGAATGACTCCAAGTAATATCTTTAAATTGAGCAAATGTACAGCGGAAGATTTCTTTCAATCCTGAGAATAAACATGCTTTAAAGTGTCAACTAAAAGGTTGGTGAGTTCATTAGTTTATCATAACAGATCATTTCCATAATTTTAATAGACCATAAGATTTTCGTATTTATAAACAGAACCTCTCGTCTGCATAAAGATAAGATCATTCATATGAATTGAACACCTGGTAACTGACATTAACTTTAATGCATAGAATATCCCCAAACAGAACCTCTCGTCTGTATAATAATAATCTCGAAGTACTAAAGCATTCGTACCCCGAATGGGACTTGTCAAGGTCCATAGATCTATCTTTAGGATTCGCGTCAACTAGGGGCCATTTTCCTAAATTCTTAGGTTGCCAGACTTGAAGGGCGATATTCGGTTTAATAATTCAACCATAGAATGTAGTTTCGCATACTTGTGTCTATTTTGTAAAAACATTTATAAAATAGCTCATGTATTCTCAGTCCCAAAAATATATATTGCAAAAGCATTTAAAAAGGGAGTAATGAAACTCACTATACTGTATTTTGTAGTAAAAATACACATGACGGCATTGAACAAAAGTAGGGTTGGCCTCGGATTCACGAACCTATATCATTCATATATATATTAAAACATATTCTTGTAACCGAATAATTCTATTTATTATTATTAATGATGTATTTATTATATTTAATAATTTATAAGTTTCATTATTTATTTATATATTTTCATTTTTATATGTAGAAATTTTAATATAGTTAAGTTATGTAATTTAAATATATTTGTGTATATATAATCTTTATTTTATACTTATAACCTTAACAATATCTGTAAAACCTTTATTTCATAATCATAATAATTTTAATGATATTGATAATAATAATAATAATAATAATAATAATAATAATAATAATAATAATAATAATAATAATAATAATAATAATAATAATAAAGATGTTACTTTTAATGATACTATTAGTTTTAACAAAAACGACAGGTTTGAAAATAATGTTACTTTTAGTAATAATGGTATTACTAATAATACTAATACTGATAATAATAATAATTATAATAATTTTACTACTAATGATATTAGTGATAATGATAATACTAATAATAATAATGATATTGGTAAGAATGATATTTATGTTAATACTAATAATAATATTAATACTATTAATTATAAAAATGATACTAATACTATTATTAGTGAAATAAATAATGATTTGTATCATTTTCCTAATAATAATAACAATATTAATAGTAATAATCATAGTAATATTAGTAATACCTATATTAATAATAACGATAATTCTAAAATTCTCATAATAATACTTTTAATGATATTGATAAGGATAACAATAATACTAGTAACAATATTAATGATAATATATTAATAATAACAATAATCTTAATCTTAATCTTCATCTTAATAATAATAATAATAATAATAATAATAATAATAATAATAATAATAATAATAATAATAATAATAATAATAATAATAATATTAAAAATGATTACTACCTTAAAGGCTCAAAAAGATAACAAATCACCCAAGCCGGGACTCAAACCCGCGACCCCTCATTCCTCAACATAGCCCCTAACCATTCTGCTATACACGTTTTTCCTGAATTTATCCCCATCTAACATTATTTAACCAAGCTCTGTTATCCCATCTTCTTCACTAACCTAGTCGACTAATGTAACCAAGTAACAATCAAATTAACTAATTTAAAAATTTGAATTAATTCTTGATTAAAACATCAAAAATCAATTATGGGTGTTTGGATATGGAAAAGAAAAAAATATATGTAAAATAAAATAAAAGAGCTGCTGTTAACCGAAAAAAATAAAGAAGAACATAGAAATTGATTTTGATATTGAGACCGTTTTAGATGAAAATTTATACATGAATTAGGTTATAAACCACCAATAGAAACTTTAGGAATTACCAACTGAACCTGAAACTTTAAAACGCATTCGAATTTCACCAAGAACACTTTGGTTGACTTTTTGATTCAAAGACTTTGACTCCAAAATTAGAACTTGATACAATAAATCGAGGTTTGAGATTTTTCAGAAAGATTGAACGAAGGATTTCTAACAAGACTGCAATTTTAGATTTTTGAAATTGATAAAAAATCAAGCTTTTGACAAAATGGTTTAAGAACCGGGGACCGAGCTATTTTTTATATCTTTTTCTGTTTAATTCAACATATTAAGAGCTGTAAAATGAAACTGTATTTAATAAGGGAAATAAGAAGTTGAATGAATTATCCCTTAACACAAGTTAATCACTTAATTATATAAATTGGAGATTATCGACCAGATTATATTCGATTAGGAAGAAAAAGATAAAAAAAATAACATCAGACAACGACTGGTAACAATTTGTACGTTTTGATATTGATGTGTAACAACTTGGAGAGCAAAAACAAAAATTGAATAGAATGATAGGAACGGAAAACTGGTTTTTTTTTATTCTTCCTGATTAAAAAATTTGATAATAATAATAATAATAATAAATAAATAATAATAATGCATTTATTAATAATAATAAAAAATACTAATATTAATAATATCTGAAATATTACTAAAAATAACAATATTAGGATTAATAATGATATTATTAATAATATCGAAATAATACAAATAATAATAAAATTAATAATTAAAATAATAATGGTAATTATCAAAATGATGATAATAATAATGATTTTTTTTAATTATAATGATAATAATACTATATAATACTACTACATGTAATAATTTAGATATAACAAGTTATATGTATACTAATTCCATATATATATATATATTTTATATCAGAAGTAGTAATATTAATATTATAGATGTTAATATTAATTTTAATAATAATGAAGGTAATAATAATAATATATAACAATTATGTTAAACTAGTAATTAAATTAAATATATTACTATTATATATTATTTATGTCATATTGATAATATATTCTATGATAATATATATTGAATATTTATTATATATTTCAATATATATGTATATATTCATAGCAACTTAGTTATTTTATGTATTACTTTAAATATTCAATTCAATTCCAATGATTAAATTGTATTTTATTATTATTATTATACATATATATACACATACATAGTTATTTACAACAATTGTTCATGAATCGTCGGAAATTGTCAAAGGTTACATGGATATATGAATATAATTCCAAAACTTCTCAAGTCTCAAAATTACAGACTTTACTTATCGTGTCGGAAACTTATAAAGATCAAGTTTAAATTTGGTCAAAAATTTTCGGGTCGTCACATCTTGCATTTCCATTGGTGCTTGATATTGCTCACTTCATGTATATTTTTAGTCGCAATATCAGTCCCAAATGTTATGATTTTATGTGTATTCGAGTAGTTTTCAGGTTTGTAATTAGTTAAAATGTCCAAAGCGTCGAATGAAATGCTATTATGGATTTTCAATGATATAAAGATCAAAATGAAGATAAAATAAAGATTTCTAATGAGTAACAAAAGACTACAACATCGCGCCTCAAGACTACAAGTTAAAATGATCGAAATCACGAAATCAGCGAGCCTACACGAAAAAATCATAACTAAATCATACGGACTCGAAAAAAGGCGAATCAGGTGTCCAGACGTCCGTAACTCAAAAATCTACAACTTTCATGAAGATGCCTTACGCGAAACGCTTACCTATCTACACGAAACGCGTAAACTTTTGGCCAGATTCAGATTTAGAACATGGGACGGTTAACTTTAAAATATAAAATTATTTCTTTATCGATGGAGAGCAGTCTTTTACAACCAAATCCACCACTTTGATTTATTTATTTGAAACATATCATAACACCTACTACTACTACCTTGACTATATATGAAGAAAAAATGAGACTGAGGAGGAGGGAGGCTAGTAGTAGTTAGGAGTTAGATAAATTTTAGGACAGTAGTCAAAACAAGCAACATATTCAGTTAATTACTACTTCCAGTTTATTTCATTTGAGACTCCGTATCATTTATATTTATTTTCATTCCATACGATTATTATTTCCAAGTTCAATTAGGATAGTTTCAATATTGTAAGGGTGATATTGTTCGTGTGTACGGGTGCTTTCATTTCCATTTTCTACCATTTGTAATCATTAAATTGAAGACCTTTTGTAAGTTTGTTACTTTCATTTTTATTATTGTCATTGTTACTTATTATTATGTTTATGTTTATGTATTTTTATTTTTACTCCAGTATCATTATCATGTTTAGTTAGTAAATTCCCATAGTGTTTGTTTAGATGTAGAGCCCTAGTGAAATGGATTGTTATCATTCGTAAATATTAAAGTGTAACTTAAGTATTTTTAACATTGAGCCTAGCTAAAAGAACCATTGTTATATGATTAGATATTTAACCCTTATTCACTTAATTTGTTAGATATAAATAGCGAAAGTTATTTTTATTTATATAAATTAAGCTTCAACACTACAAGTGATTTAGACGAACTTATGAATAAGTTATTAATGTAGTGACCCAAACTTTTCCATGTTTATATATATATATATATTAAATGAAATTGTTATGATTAAGTGTTTCCAACATGTTAAGCAATCAAACTTGTTAAGACTTGATTAATTGAAATAGGTTTCATATAGAAAATTGACCACCCAAGTTGACCGGTGATTCATGAACGTTAAAACTTGTAAAAACTATATGATGACATATATGTAAGGATTCAAAAGATTACCAAGTTTCCATATCCATATATATTTATGTCTAAAATCAATTTAGTTAACATAGAAAGCGGAAGCATTTTGATTTTAATCTTTACCAAGTTTGACCACTTAAACATGAATCCCAAAATAGATCAAGTCAAGATAATATGCTTACAAAGTAAGAGTGCTAGTTTAGAGTTATACCTACTCCAAGTTAGGAGGTAATAAATGGATGAAGATGAAGATGATGAATATGATGAACTAGCAAGTTTCTAACTTGAAACCTCAAGCTTGTAATACCCCAAACTTTGCACCAACACCTTGTACTTTGGTTAGGATTTAATGATACTTGAATTAGCTTGCAAAAAAATTAAAATGAACCCCCTTTGAATGCCCAAACCCCACGGTTTTACAGCAGGTTTTTGAGAGTCTTTTGTGCAGAATTTTTGCTTGCTTTGATGTGTAAAATGCATGTGTTGGTGGTCTCCCATAATGCCTTGGTTAAATGCAATTTTGAATGGAAGAAACCAAGTAAAAGACAAGTCAAATGACATGCTTACTCCTACTACCAATGCCACTTGCAAGTTTTAAATAAAATGGTTTTCTTTTATAAAATGAGATTTTATAAAATACATTTTATAAAACTACCATTTTATTTATTATGTGTACATTATTTATAAAACCTATTTTATAAAAGAATGTAACATTATTTATTAATTATTTAACCTATAAATAATTAAATCCATATTATATAAATCATTCCATAATTTATATATATATATGTACACATCAAGTAATATTTCAGAAAACCATTTTTCTTAAAGTTCAAGTGTCGCGTATTCGATCAATGATCCAATCGTTAAGATCAAATACGAATGAGGTGTCGATAAGTTTGTTATTGGGTATGACCCGACTTGGATCAAAACATATTAGCCACGTTAATTTAATATGTCTCTCGGGCATATGAAATACCTTCAATCTCCCACTTGCACGAGAAACATAAGAAATTAATGCAAGTGATGGATACAGCCTAACACACCGTCCATCACCCCTAATATGTTATGACTTTGTGCCATTCAATAACATCATCCCTTTCGAGTTCCCATCTCGAATATGATTTAGGTGAATCTTTCAATATATCCTTTTATCCTAGATGTCATGTTAAATCCAAGAGACATAGAATGATCACTCTCTTATAGATTTAACTTTGTCAGGCCTTAGACATCTGACTCTCAACGAATAAGAGGGACAAATTCCATCTTGACTACATACGTCCTAGACACTACACCTAGTACCATACCTGAAGCCTCCCTTATGTACTACCATGTTTCAGAATAGCGAAGGAAAGAATCAAGGCACAATATTCGGTGAATATCTGAACCCAATATGTGTCTCAGGTCTGAGGATATAATGATATTCTCCTTTACTCAAGATTACATGTGATCAACCACAAAGGCTCCATATAGTAAATCTTGAGAGCGGGTCTTCCAATATTTGTGTCCCACAAATATCTATGAACCTTGGTCGCAACCTTGCCCTACATTCATCATTTGAATGTTAACCAATCCAAGTTCATAATAGCCTAAACCTCACACTTGTTCCCACAAATGTGATCAACTACGGAATTTAGAATAATAGTTTATTCATGGATAAAATATGCAAAATTGGAACATGACTCATAAATAAATTAATACCATAATTATATTAATGAGTTTGAACTAATTCGTTCCGTTACAATACATAAAATAGATCAATTCCAATCACTAGAATATCGAAGCCCTAATGCACAAACATGTCCCTCATGTTTTGGCCCATGTAAAAGCTTCGTGAGTGGATCCGCAACATTATGATCTGTGTGAACTTTGTGAATACATATCTTTCCCTTTTCAACCTCATCCCTGATGTAGTTGAATCTCCGCTCAATGTGACGAGTCTTTTGATGAGCACGAGGTTCCTTGATTTGAGCAATCGCACCCTCGTTGTCACAAAAGATCTCAAGAGGGTCCTGAATGGAAGGGACCACTCCTAACTCGTCGATGAATTTCTTCATCCATGCAGCTTCCTGAGCTGCCAGTGAGGCGGCAATGTACTCCGACTCTGTAGTGGATAACGCAACAACTTCCTGTTTCGCACTCTTCCAAGAGACCGCACCACCATTTAACATGAAGACATAACCGGATTGTGATCGAGAGTCATCTCGATCAGTTTGGAAACTCGCGTCCACGTAACCTTTTATGGCGAGTTCCTCCTCACCAGACCCGTATATTAGAAACATATCCTTAGTTCTCCTAAGGTATTTCAATATACTTTTAACAGCAATCCAATGACTGTTTCCTGGGTTGTTCTGGTATCTACTTGTCAAGCTTAGAGCGCATGACACATCCGGTCTAGTACATATCATTGCATACATGATAGACCCAATAGCGGATGCATATGGGACTTTCTTCATTCTCTCTTGTTCATCTTTCGTGGTTGGACACTGAGATGAACTGAGAACGGTTCCTCTTTGAATAGGTACCAAACCTTTCTTAGAGTTTTCCATCTTGAACCTTTTCAAGATTTTATCAATGTATGTACTTTGACTTAAACCTATCAATCTCTTGGATCTATTCCTATAGATCCCTATCCCCAATATGTATTGTGCGTCTCCAAGATCCTTAATGGAGAAGCAACTCTTTAGCCAAGTTTTGACTCCTTGCATTGTGGTAATATCATTCCCAAATAATAATATATCATCCACATATAGTACAAGGAACATGATAGTGCTCCCACTAGCTTTCTTATATACACAAGCTTCATCACCATTTTTAATAAAGCCAAATTTCTTTGCCTCTTCATTAAAACGATGATTCCACATTCTAGATGCTTGTTTCAATCCGTAGATTGATTTCTTTAACTTGCATACCATTTTAGGATTTTTTGGATCAACAAAACCTTCGGGCTGTACCATATAGACATCTTCCTCAAGATATCCATTCAGGAAAGCGGTTTTGACATCCATTTGCCATATTTCATAGTCGTAGTGAGCAGCAATGGCAAATAATATCCTAATAGACTTTAGCATTGCCACTGGCGAGAAAGTTTCATCATAATCAACCCCTTGAGTTTGAGTGAAACCTTTTGCAACAAGTCTAGCTTTATATGTATCCAAGTTTCCATGTATGTCGGTTTTCATTTTGAAAAGCCATTTGCAATCAACTAGCTTGGAGCTAGGAGGTCGCACAACAAGTTCCCAAACTTGGTTTTCGTACATGGATTGCATCTCGGCGTTCATGGCTTCCTGCCATTTATCTTTATCAATTCTTGATAAAGCATCTTTGTAGTTTGTCGGTTCATCCAAATCAACCGTATAGCAACCATCTATGAGAAACCCATATCTCTCGGGAGGATTACTAATCCTACTAGATCTTCGAACGTCTTGTGTACCTTGATCATCCACTTGATCATTTTCAACATCCTCATGTTGAGTACTAGTGTCAACCAATTGTGTATCATCGGCTTGATCTTGTACCTCTACAAGATCTATCTTCCTTTCACCATCACCTTCCATAAGGAACTTGGTTTCAAGGAATTCCGCTTTCCGAGCAACAAATACGGTTTGCTCGGATGGATCATAGAAGTAATATCCCATATCATCTTTGGGATATCCTATGAAGATACACTTTGTGGATCGAGCATGTAGCTTATTTGCTACATAACGCTTAGGATAAGCTTCACATCCCCATACTTTTAAGTATGAAAGAGAAGGAGGTTTTCCAAACCACATCTCATGAGGAGTTCGTTCCACCTTCTTGGTTGGGGCCATATTTAAAATACGAGCTGCGGAGCTTAGACAATAACCCCAAAATGATAGAGGCAGCGAGCTTCTTGCCATCATAGATCGAACCATATCCATTAGGGTTCGGTTCCTCCTTTCGGAAACTCCATTAAGTTGGGGTGTTCCGGGTGGAGTAAGTTGTGAGATAATCCCACAACTCCTAAGATGATCTTGGAAGGCATCGCTTAGGTATTCACCTCCTCTATCGGTACGTAGTACCTTAATTGTCTTATTGAGTTGATTTTGTACTTCGTTTTGATATCCTTTGAATGCTTCAAACGTTTCGTCCTTGTGTCTTAATAAGTAGACATATCCGAAACGACTAAAGTCATCAATGAAAGTAACAAAGTATCTTTCACCTTTCCTAGTCATGGGTTTAAAGGGTCCACATACATCCGAATGTATTAATCCCAATAAATCTTTAGCCCTTTCATAGGTCCCTTTGAAAGGTGCTTTAGTCATCTTGCCTTGTAAACAAGATTCACATACTTCAAACGAATCCATTTCAATTGATTTCAAAAGTCCATTCTTTTGAAGTGTATGTATTCGGTTCTTGTTTATGTGACCAAGGCGACAATGCCATAAGTAGGAATCACTCAAATCCCTTTTGAGTTTCTTGGTGCTTGTATGGTACATTGAGCTACTAGATGATGTGTCATCATGAACCAATTCATAAATTCCATTTGAAGGCGAAGCCTTGAAATAGAATACATTATCTTTAGAAACATGAATATCATCATCAATAAAATTAACAACGTAACCACATTGTTTTAAGCGAGAAATAGAAATAATGTTTCTACACAAATCCGGAGCATACAAAACATTTTCTAAAATAAGTTCCAATCCGCTTGGAAGCTTTAATATAAAATCTCCTTGAGCTTTAACATGCACCTTTGCACCATTGCCCATGTAGAGACTTGATGTTCCCGCCTTATGATCACTTCTTTTGAACCCCTGCAAAGAATTGCAAATATGAGTTCCACATCCAGTGTCTAATACCCATGTATTAGAAGAAGTAATACTTAGCTCTATATATACCATATATATATTACCTGAGGTTTGCCCTGCATCCCTCTTGTCCTTCAACTCTTTAAGATAGACCGGACAGTTTCGTTTCCAATGACCCATCTCACCGCAACCGAAACATGGGTCTTCCTTGGGGTTTGCCTTCTCGGCTACCTTTTGCTTCTTAGCCTTGTTGATGGTTGGGGTAACCATCTTCCCCTTCCCTTTGCCTTGATGGGCGGGTCCTTTTCTCTTAGCCACTTTTGGCTTAGAGGTGTTACCTTTAGACCCACTTTGATCGATTGCTAACACGGGTAAAGTCCTTTTACCCATGCTTGTTTCCGCCGTCCTAAGCATACCATGAAGCTCACCTATGCTCTTATCCATCCCATTCATGTTGTAATTAATTACAAATTGATCAAACCTCTTTGATAGGGAGTTAAGGATAAGATCGGTGGCTAACTCATTAGATATGTTAAGGTTAAGACGGTTAGCACGATCGATAAGGCTCTTCATCTTAAGTACATAAGATGAAACCGATTGGGTATCGTCCATACGACAAGCATGAAGCGCCCGAACCGTTTCGAAACGCTCAACACGTGCTTGTTGGAGAAACATCTCCTTCAATTGTGTTATCATGTCGTATGCGCTATGATGCTCGAAATCCTTTTGGAGTTCGGGTATCATAGTCCCAAGCATTAAGCATGAGACTTGAAGGGAGTCGTGGCAATACTTATCGTAAGAGGCCATTGCCTCCACATCACTCTCATCCGGTTGATCGGGAATGGGGTCCTCAAGCACATACATTTTATCCTCTTGTTTGAGGACAATCCGAAGATTGCGGAACCAATCCATAAAATTTGTATGGTTGAGTTTGTCTTTCTCGAGGAGAGACCGTAACGATAGGTTGTTAAAGTTAAGTGGTGCGTTGTTCATGTTGTTGTTGTTATTAGCGGCCATCTACAAAATTCAACAAAGTTCTTTTAAGTATCGATTTGGATTTAATAAACAATGCCCTTTTAATTTGTTTTATTAAATATTAGAATCCAACGGTAAATCCAATTTCGGTTAGGTGACCTTTATCCCGTCATTTGATTTAGCTAGGTAGTCATAATGACAATTGCAATCCTTTTGCAACTTCTAAGTTATGGGATCATGCAATCCTTTTGCATGGCATATTAATCCCATCAACGCCTATTTGTTCCTCATGCTTCGGTGACCCTAAGTTCATGATTCCCAAATCAAGTCGTCCTACTTGTGTAGACATGTAGACTTAACATACAAGTGGTTAGGTGACCTTTATCCCACAAGCATGCAAAGTGTACTTTATTCATATTAGTTCACTCATGACGGTTAGGTGACCTTTATCCCATCATGAGATTCCTAATATGTCTAAGTGTTTCCACAAAAGGATGGCGTTTAACTTGTTTATCTTGTATTAGTAAAGGGATTTTAGGTTTTCTACATTCTAGTTTAGAAAACAAAGTGCTATACACCAACATGCATTTGGTGTGTAGTATGTTTATGAAAAACCCATTTTCATGTGCCTTTTAGTAACCAATTACTAGTTTTAACCATTTCATTACCTTTTTAAATAAACCATTTTATTCAAGTCTAATAACCAATTATTAGTGTCATTTTGTTATGTTTTATTATAACCATTTTATAATGTATTATGCAAGTGTAATCATGTGATGATCTTGTAGCAACCAAACATACAAACATACACAAACATGCATAGCAAAGTGTTCACAATCAAGAGCCATTTTGGTAGACATTTGTTTAGCCAATAAACAAATGTCACCTAAGGGGTTAAACCAAAGTAAGAGATTTTACCAAAATCTCCCACTTAATCTTGTAATCTTCAAAACTTCATCTTGTAATCTTCTTCATGAATCTTCACTTTCATTTTACAAAATCATATCCTAATACAATTTTTCTAGAAAATGAAATAACAACCTATTCTATTTTACAAACCAAAATAGAACAAATTACATACAAAATTACAAGATTAATTACAACCTTTCCAAACCAAAATTACAAAATAATTACAACCATAAGAATGAATATTACAAATCAAGAATAATCACCAAATCATTCAACCAAACAAACACACGGTCTAGGCTCGATTGTGAACAACAACATAACAATAATCTTGGCCAAACTTGAAGTCCAAACCCACTTTTGGAGCTCCAAAAATTCGGCCTACACCATAAACCCCACCAAAACTCAAAATTTTTACATTCTACTTTCATGCATGTTAGTAGATTGTAAAATAAATGAGTTTTCTAGCCAAAAACAAGAAGCATATTCCTATGACTTTGGCTCTTGATACCATTGTAAGGATTCAAAAGATTACCAAGTTTCCATATCCATATATATTTATGTCTAAAATCAATTTAGTTAACATAGAAAGCGGAAGCATTTTGATTTTAATCTTTACCAAGTTTGACCACTTAAACATGAATCCCAAAATAGATCAAGTCAAGATAATATGCTTACAAAGTAAGAGTGCTAGTTTAGAGTTATACCTACTCCAAGTTAGGAGGTAATAAATGGATGAAGATGAAGATGATGAATATGATGAACTAGCAAGTTTCTAACTTGAAACCTCAAGCTTGTAATACCCCAAACTTTGCACCAACACCTTGTACTTTGGTTAGGATTTAATGATACTTGAATTAGCTTGCAAAAAAATTAAAATGAACCCCCTTTGAATGCCCAAACCCCACGGTTTTACAGCAGGTTTTTGAGAGTCTTTTGTGCAGAATTTTTGCTTGCTTTGATGTGTAAAATGCATGTGTTGGTGGTCTCCCATAATGCCTTGGTTAAATGCAATTTTGAATGGAAGAAACCAAGTAAAAGACAAGTCAAATGACATGCTTACTCCTACTACCAATGCCACTTGCAAGTTTTAAATAAAATGGTTTTCTTTTATAAAATGAGATTTTATAAAATACATTTTATAAAACTACCATTTTATTTATTATGTGTACATTATTTATAAAACCTATTTTATAAAAGAATGTAACATTATTTATTAATTATTTAACCTATAAATAATTAAATCCATATTATATAAATCATTCCATAATTTATATATATATATGTACACATCAAGTAATATTTCAGAAAACCATTTTTCTTAAAGTTCAAGTGTCGCGTATTCGATCAATGATCCAATCGTTAAGATCAAATACGAATGAGGTGTCGATAAGTTTGTTATTGGGTATGACCCGACTTGGATCAAAACATATTAGCCACGTTAATTTAATATGTCTCTCGGGCATATGAAATACCTTCAATATATATGGTTATATATATAGTTAACATGATATTATGATAAGTAAACATATCATTAAGTATATTAACAATGAACTACATATGTAAAAACAAGACTACTAACTTAATGATTTTGAAACGAGACATATATCTAACGATTATCGTTGTAACGACATTTAATGTATATATATCATATTAAGAGATATTCGTACATCATAATATCATGATAATATAATAATTTAAAATCTCATTTGATATTATAAACATTGGGTTAACAACATTTAACAAGAACGTTAACCTAAAGCTTTCAAAACAACACTTACATGTAACGACTAACGATAACTTAACGACTCAGTTAAAATGTATATACATGTAGTGTTTTAATATGTATTCATACACTTTTGAAAGACTTTAAAACACTTATCAAAATACTTCTACTTAACAAAAATGCTTACAATTACATCCTCGTTCAGTTTCATCAACAATTCTACTCGTATGCACCTGTATTCGTACTCGTACAATACACAGCTTTTAGATGTATGTACTATTGGTATATACACTCCAATGATCAGCTCTTAGTAGCCCATGTGAGTCACCTAACACATGTGGGAACCATCATTTGGCAACTAGCATGAAATATCTCATAAAATTACAAAAATATGAGTAATCATTCATGACTTATTTACATGAAAACAAAATTACATATCCTTTATATCTAATCCATACACCAACGACCAAAAACACCTACAAACACTTTCATTCTTCAATTTTATTCATCTAATTGATCTCTCTCAAGTTTTATCTTCAAGTTCTAAGTGTTCTTCATAAATTCTACAAGTTCTAGTTTCATTAAATCAAGAATACTTCCAAGTTTGCTAGCTTACTTCTAATCTTGTAGAGTGATCATCCAACCTCAAGAAATATTTCTTATTTATAGTAAGATATCTTTCTAATACAAGGTAATACTCATATTCAAACTTTGATTCAATTTCTATAACTATAACAATCTTATTTCGAGTGGAAATCTTACTTGAACTTGTTTTCGTGTCATGATTCTACTTCAAGAACTTTCAAGCCATCCAAGGATCCTTTGAAGCTAGATCCATTGTTCTCATTTCCAGTAGTTTTATCCAGAAAACTTGAGGTAGTAATGATGTTCATAACATCATTCGATTCATACATATAAAGCTATCTTATTCGAAGGTTTAAACTTGAAATCACTAGAACATAGTTTAGCTAATTCTAAACTTGTTCGCAAACAAAAGTTAATCCTTCTAACTTGACTTTTAAAATCAACTAAACACATGTTCTATATCTCTATGATATGCTAATTTAATGATTTAAAACTAGAAAACACGAAAAACACCGTAAAACCGGATATACGCCGTTGTAGTAACACCGCGGGCTGTTTTGGGTTTGATAATTAAAAACTATGATAATCTTTGATTTAAAAGTTGTTCTTCTAGGAAAATGATTTTTCTTATGAACATGAAACTATATCCAAAAAATCATGGTTAAACTCAAAGTGGAAGTATGTTTTTCAAAATGGTCATCAAGACGTCGTTCTTTCGACTAAAATGACCACCTCTTACAAAAACGACTTGTAACTTATATTTCCGACTATAAACCTATACTTTTTCTGTTTAGATTCATAAAATAGAGTTCAATATAAAACCATAGCAATTTGATTCACTCAAAACGGATTTAAAATGAAGAAGATATGGGTAAAACAAGATTGAATATTTTTTGATTTTAGTAGCTACGGGAAATATTAACAATTCTATACAAATCATATCCTAGCTAACTTATATTGTATTATATATGTATTCTAATATATTATGTAATCTTGGGATACCATAGACACGTATGCAAATGTTTTGACATATCATATCGACCCATCTATATATATTATTTGGAACAACCATAGACACTCTATATGCAGTAATGTCAGAGTTAGCTATACAGGGTTGAGGTTGATTCCAAAAATATATAAAGTTTGAGTTATGATCTAGCCTGAGACGTGTATACACTGGGTCGTGGATTGATTCAAGATAATATATATATCGATTTATTTCTGTACATCTAACTGTGGACAACTAGTTGTAGGTTACTAACGAGGACAGCTGACTTAATACACTCAAATCTTTAAAACATAATAAAAATGGTTGTAATTATATTTTGATCATACTTTGATATATATGTACATATTTCTATAGGTTCGTGAATCGATCCGTGGCTAAGTCTTATTTCCGAGGAAGGAAATATCTGTGAAAGTGAGTTATAGTCCCACTTTTAAAATCTAATATTTTTGGTATGAGAATACATGCAGGTTTTATAAATGATTTACAAAATAGACACAAGTACGTGAAACTACATTCTATGGTTGAAATATCGAAATCGAATATGCCCCTTTTTATTAAGTCTGGTAATCTAAGAATTAGGAAACAGACACCCTAATTGACGCGAATCCTAAAGATAGATCTATTGGGCCTAACAAACCCCATCCAAAGTACCAGATGCTTTAGTACTTCGAAATTTATATCATATCCGAAGGGTGTCCCGGAATGATGGGGATATTCTTAAATATGCATCTTGTTAATGTCGGTTACCAGGTGTTCACCATATGAATGATTTTTATCTCTATGTATGGGATGTATATTGAAATATGAAATCTTGTGGTCTATTGTTACGATTTGATATATATAGGTTAAACCTATAACTCACCAACATTTTTGTTGACGTTTTTAGCATGTTTATTCTCAGGTGATTATTAAGAGCTTCCGCTATCGCATACTTAAATAAGGACAAGATTTGGAGTCCATGCTTGTATGATATTGTGTAAAAACTGCATTCAAGAAACTTATTTCGTTGTAACATATTTGTATTGTAAACCATTATGTAATAGTCATGTGTAAACAGGATATTTTAGATTATCATTATTTGATAATCTACGTAAAGGTTTTTAAACCTTTATTGATGAAATAAAGATTATGGTTTATTTTAAAATGAATGCAGTCTTTGAAAAACGTCTCATATAGAGGTCAAAACCTCGCAACGAAATCAATTAATATGGAACGTTTTTAATCAATAAGAACGGGACATTTCAGTTGGTATCTGAGCGTTGGTCTTAGAGAACCAGAAAATTTGCATTAGTGTGTCTTATCGAGTTTGTTAGGATGTATTAGTGAGTCTGGACTTCGACCGTATTTTCTTTAAAAATGATTGCTTAACATTTTTGTTGGAAACTATATATTATTAACATGTAAATCTTATGTGATATATTAATCTCTTAACGTGTTTGATATTATGTGATAGATGTCTATCTCTAGAACAAGTCCCATTGACTCACCTAATAATAATGAAGAGTCAAATGTAAATTGGAATGAGTCGTGGACTGATTCACAAGTTCCCGAAGAGGAACCGGAAGAAGAATCGGAACCGGAAGAAGAATCGGAACCGGAAGAAGAAATAGAACCAGTGGGGGAAATAATAAAACGGTTAAGTAGAAGAAAATCCTCAACCAACCGACCAAAGTTAATTATGGTCAATGGTGTTTCCGCTAAGGAAGCAAAGTACTGGGAGGATTACCAATTCTCCGATGAATTTTATCCCGACAAGGATTCCGACGATGTTATAGAAATTACCCCAACACAATTTAATAAGGCAAAAGAGAACAATAAGGGAAATGTCATAAAAATAGAGAAATTTGATTCCAAACCCGATGAACTTTATATGTATCATCAACACCCGTATTTCTTAAGTTGTGACAAAAACCCGGGAACCTCTAAACCACCGGGTTTTTCTAAACCAATGTGGAAAACGATGACTCGTATTAGGGGAACATCATATATCCCTAGAAACTTGGCAAAATGAACCAAAACTGAAGAAGAAGAAATGAGCAAGTCGGAATAAGATAGTTGTATTCGCGTGGTGTAATATATGTAATATAGTGTGCTTATGCTTTATGATATATGTAAAAATTGCTTGTATTAATAAGTATTTTTTTATGAATCTAACTCTTATCTATTTTACAGTATAAAAACACAAAATGAATAGACAACCCAATATTTTAAGAGACTTACCCGGAGACATGATTGATGAAATCTTGTCTAGAGTCGGTCAGAATTCCTCGGCACAACTATTTAAGGCGAGATCAGTTTGTAAGACATTCGAAGAACGTTCCAAGAATGCCTTGGTTTATAAAAGGCTTTCGTTCGAAAGATGGGAGTTATCACATTGGGAAATCCATAAGTTACGATGTGTTTACTTTGACGCATATATTGCAGGGAACCCAAATGCTATTTTACGCAATGGGTTAAGAAATTATTTTGACTCAATATATCCGAATATAGGACTTCGTGATTTAGAAAAAGCGGCTAACATGCAACATAAAGAAGCATGTTATGCTTACGGGTTAGTAATATTCGCTTCTCACCAAAGTGAGAACAAGAACATCGGGCTACAACTATTAAACAAAACGTTCCCACAAGTGACGGAGTCGGTAATTGGGGTAAGAAATGAGGTTTTTAGGTTATTACGAGACTGTTGGTCATTACGAAACCCTCGTCCTTTTGATGACGTTACAACATGCTGCCTAGCTAATGGTCATAACGGTTATTTTCCATAAGACCAAGGATGGGAATTCGTCTTAGTAAAACCAGAATGCATGACTTGTTTCTGGACTTATGAATTACGTGTCTTTATTTCCATTGCTGAACAACTAGCGTATTAACTAGATTTATCTTCAAAACTGTCCTGTATCATAGTGTACTATATTTCATGTTATATGTAATATAGCGAAGTTATAAGTTTGAAGAATATTTGTATATGATATATTATTATAATCAGTTTTTCATATGGAATTGTAGTAGTTGAATTGTATATTAGCTACTAAGTATGAACTTAACGGGTAGGTAGTACTCGAATTTAAACTTATAAAACGCTAATATGAAGAAAAAGCTTTTATAAATGAGTTCATATTATGCTACGAGATACTATTGACTACTCTTAATATTCTGTATGATTAAATTGTTTCATTTAACTATTTTGAAGGAAATGGCACCGACTACTAGACACACCTTGAATATGAGCGAAGAGAAATTTCGTGCCTTTCTTGCTTCAAACATAGCCGCAGTACAGGCCGCGCTACATATCAACAATAACTCTGAATCTAGCAATACAGCTAACGGCGCAAGAAATCGTGTAGGATGCTCCTACAAGGAATTCACTACCTGCAAACCTTCAGAATTTGATGGGACCGAAGGACCAATCGGATTGAAACGGTGGACCGAGAAAGTTGAATCGGTGTTTGCCATAAGTAAGTGTGCTGAAGGAGACAATGTGAAGTACGCTACGCATACCTTCACAGGTAGTGCGTTAACATGGTGGAATACCTATCTAGAGCAAGTGGGACAAGATGCTGCTTACGCGCTACCATGGTCAGGATTCAAGCACTTGATGAACGAGAAGTACCGTCCCAGAACCGAGGTCAATAAGCTCAAGTCAGAACTTAGAGGGTTACGAACACAGGGATTCGATATTACTTCGTACGAAAGACGATTCACAGAATTGTGCCTATTGTGTCCGAGAGCGTTCGAAGATGAGGAAGAGAAGATCGACGCATTTGTGAACGGGTTACCGGAGAGAATCCAAGAAGATATAAGTTCACACGAGCCTGCCTCCATACAAAAGGCATGTAGAATGGCTCACAAACTAGTGAACCAGATTGAGGGAAGAATTAAAGAACAGGCGGCCGAAGAGGCCAATGTGAAGCTAGTCAAAAGAAAGTGGGAGGAAAACGGTGATAAGAGTCACCAAAACAACAACAACTATCCCAACAATCACAACATCAATCGCAACTACAACAAACGGCAAAACAACAACAACAACAACAACAACAACTACAACAATCATCCCAACAACAATAACAACCGCAGCAACAACAACAATCAGAAGCAGCTATGCCAAAGGTGTGAAAAGTATCACTCGGGGTTCTGCACCAAATTTTGCAACAAGTGTAAAATAAATGGTCATAGCGCGGTGAAATGTGAGGTCTACGGACCAGGGGTTAACAGAACGAAAGGAACAAATGGTGTCGGAACGAGTAATGGTGGAGCAAGTAGTGTTGGAGCAAGTTATGCCAATGTAGTTTGTTATAAATGTGGAAAACCGGGCCACATTATTAGAAATTGCCCGAACCAGGAGAATATGAATGGACAAGGCCGCGGAAGAGTTTTCAATATTAATGCGGCAGAGGCACAGGAAGACCCGGAGCTTGTTACGTGTACGTTTCTTATTGACAATAAATCTGCTTACGTTTTATTTTATTCGGGTGCGGATAGAAGCTATATGAGTAGAGATTTTTGTGCTAAATTAAGTTGTCCATTGACACCTTTGGATAGTAAATTTTTACTCGAATTAGCAAATGGTAAATTAATTTCAGCAGATAATATATGTCGAAATCGAGAAATTAAACTGGTTAGCGAAACATTTAAGATTGACTTGATACCAGTAGAGTTAGGGAGTTTTGATGTTATAATCGGTATGGATTGGTTGAAAGAAGTGAAAGCAGAGATCGTTTGTTACAAAAATGCAATTCGCATTATACGAGAAAAAGAAAAACCCTTAATGGTGTACAGAGAAAAGGGCAACACGAAGCTACATCTTATTAGTAATTTGAAGGCACAAAAACTAATAAGAAAAGGTTGATATGCTATTCTAGCACACATCGAGAAAGTACAAACTGAAGAAAAGAGCATCAATGATGTTCCCGTCGCAAAAGAATTTCCCGATGTATTTCCGAAAGAATTACCGGGATTACCCCAACATCGATTCGTTGAATTTCAAATAGATCTTGTACCAGGAGCTGTACCAATAGCTCGTGCTCCTTACAGACTCGCACCCAGTGAGATGAAAGAACTGCAAAGCTAATTACAAGAACTTTTAGAGCGTGGTTTCATTCGACCAAGCACATCACCGTGGGGAGCTCCTGTTTTGTTTGTCAAGAAGAAAGATGGTACATTCAGGTTGTGTATCGACTACCGAGAGTTGAGCAAACTTACCATCAAGAACCGCTACCCACGATCGAGAATCGACGACTTATTTGATCAACTACAAGGCTCGTATGTTTATTCAAAGATTGACTTACGTTCCGGGTATCATCAAATGCGGGTGAAAGAAGATGATATTCCAAAGACTGATTTCAGAACACGTTACGATCATTACGAGTTTATGGTTATGCCGTTTGGTTTAACTAATGCACCAGCTGTGTTCATGGACCTTATGAACTGGGTGTGTGGACCATACCTTGACAAGTTTGTCATTGTTTTCATTGATGACATACTTATTTACTCAAAGAATGACCAAGAACACGGTGAACATTTGAGAAAGGTGTTAGAAGTATTGAGGAAGGAAGAATTGTACGCTAAGTTTTCAAAGTGTGCATTTTGGTTGGAAGAAGTTCAATTCCTCGGTCACACAGTGAACAAAGAAGGTATTAAGGTGGATCCGGCAAAGATAGAAACCGTTGAAAAGTGGGAAACCCCTAAAACTCCGAAACACATACGCCAGTTTTTAGGACTAGTTGGTTACTACAGAAGGTTCATCCAAGACTTTTCCAGAATAGCAAAACCCTTGACTGCATTAACGCATAAAGGGAATAAATTTGAATGGAAGGATGAACAAGAAAAAGCATTTCAGTTATTGAAGAAAAAGCTAACTACGGCACCTATATTGTCATTGCCTGAAGGGAATGATGATTTTGTGATTTATTGTGACGCATCAAAGCAAGGTCTCAGTTGTGTATTAATGTAACGAATGAAAGTAATTGCTTATGCGTCTAGACAATTGAAGATTCATGAACAAAATTATACGACGCATGATTTAGAATTAGGCGCGGTTGTTTTTGCATTAAAGACTAGGAGGCACTACTTATATGGGGTCAAAAGTATTATATATACCGACCACAAAAGTCTTCAACACATATTTAATCAGAAACAACTGAATATGAGGCAGCGTAGGTGGATTGAATTGTTGAATGATTACGACTTTGAGATTCGTTACCACCCGGGGAAGGCAAATGTGGTAGCCGACGCCTTGAGCAGGAAGGACAGAGAACCCATTCAAGTAAAATCTATGAATATAATGATTCACAATAACCTTACTACTCAAATAAAGGAGGCGCAACAAGGAGTTTTAAAAGAGGGAAATTTAAAGGATGAAATACCAAAAGGATCGGAGAAGCATCTTAATATTCGGGAAGACGGAACCCGGTATAGGGCTGAAAGGATTTGGGTACCAAAATTTGGAGATATGAGAGAAATGGTACTTAGAGAAGCTCATAAAACCAGATACTCAATACATCCTGGAACGGGGAAGATGTACAAGGATCTCAAGAAACATTTCTGGGTATGAAAGCCGATGTTGCTAAATACGTAGGAGAATGTTTGACGTGTTCTAAGGTTAAAGCTGAGCATTAGAAACCATCAGGTCTACTTCAACAACTCGAAATCCCGGAATGGAAATGGGAAAACATTACCACGGATTTCATCACTAAATTGCCAAGGACTGCAAGTGGTTTTGATACTATTTGGGTAATAGTTGATCGTCTCACCAAATCAGCACACTTCCTGCCAATAAGAGAAGATGACAAGATGGAGAAGTTAGCACGACTGTATTTGAAGGAAGTCGTCTCCAGACATGGAATACCAATCTCTATTATCTCTGATAGGGATGGCAGATTTATTTCAAGATTCTGGCAGACATTACAGCAAGCATTAGGAACTCGTCTAGACATGAGTACTGCTTATGATCCACAAACTGATGGGTAGAGTGAAAGGACGATACAAACGCTTGAAGACATGCTACGGGCATGTGTTATTGATTTCGGAAACAGTTGGGATCGACATCTACCGTTAGCAGAATTTTCCTACAACAACAGCTACCATTCAAGCATTGAGATGGCAACGTTTGAAGCACTTTATGGTAGAAAGTGCAGGTCTCCGATTTGTTGGAGTGAAGTGGGGGATAGACAGATTACGGGTCCTGAGATAATACAAGAAACTACAGAGAAGATCATCCAAATTCAACAACGGTTGAAAACCGCCCAAAGTCGACAAAAGAGCTACGCTGACATTAAAAGAAAAGATATAGAATTTAAAATTGGAGAAATGGTCATGCTTAAAGTTGCACCTTGGAAAGGCGTTGTTCGATTTGGTAAACGATGGAAATTAAATCCAAGGTATATTGGACCATTCAAGATTATTGATCGTGTCGGACCAGTAGCTTACCGACTTGAGTTACCTCAACAACTCGCTGCTGTACATAACACTTTCCACGTCTCGAATTTGAAGAAATGTTTTGCTAAAGAAGATCTCACTATTCCGTTAGATGAAATCCAAATCAACGAAAAACTTCAATTCATCGAAGAACCCGTCGAAATAATGGATCGTGAGGTTAAAAGACTTAAGCAAAACAAGATACCAATTGTTAAGGTTCGATGGCATGCTCGTAGAGGACCCGAGTTCACCTGGGAATGAGAAGATCAGATGAAGAAGAAATACCCGCATTTATTTCCAGAAGATACGTCAACACCTCCAACTGCTTAAAATTTCGGGACGAAATTTATTTAACGGGTAGGTACTGTAGTGACCAGAACTTTTCCATGTTTATATATATATTAAATGAAATTGTTATGATTAAGTGTTTCCAACATGTTAAGCAATCAAACTTGTTAAGACTTAATTAATTGAAATAGGTTTCATATAGACAATTGACCACCCAAGTTGACCGGTGATTCACGAACATTAAAACTTGTAAAAACTATATGATGACATATATATGGTTATATATATAGTTAACATGATATTATGATAAGTAAACATATCATTATGTATATTAACTGTAGTGACCCGAACTTTTCCATGTTTATATATATATTAAATGAAATTGTTATTTACATGATTAAGTGTTTCCAACATGTTAAGAAATCAAACTTGTTAAGACTTGATTAATTGAAATAGGTTTCATATAGACAATTGACCACCCAAGTTGACCGGTGATTCACGAACGTTAAAACTTGTAAAAACTATACGATGACATATATATGGTTATATATATAGTTAACATGATTTTATTATAAGTATGTATCTCATTAGGTATTTTAACAATGAGTTATATACATAAAAATGAGACTATTAATTTAAGAAACTCGAAAACGATATATATAACGATTATCGTTATAACGACGTCTTACTAGGTACATATGAATCATATTAAGATATTGATACACTTGGTTAATTATGTTAAATGATAAGTAAATATATTATTAAGTGTATTAACAATAAAATACATATGTAAAAATAAGACTACTAACTTAATGATTTCGAAACGAGACATATATGTAACGATTATCGTTGTAACGACATTTAACTGTATATATATCATACTAAGACATATTATATATCATAATATCATGATAATATAACAATTTAACATCTCATTTGTTATAATAAACAATGGTTTAACAACATTCAACAAGATCGTTAACCTAAAGGTTTCAAAACAACATTTACATGTAACGACTAACGATGACTTAACGACTCAGTTAAAATGTATATACATGTAGTGTTTTAATATGTATTCATACACTTTTGAAAGACTTCAAGACACTTATCAAAATACTTCTACTTAACAAAAATGCTTAAAATTACATCCTCGTTCAGTTTCATCAACAATTCTACTCGTATGCACCCGTATTCGTACTCGTACAATACACAGCTTTTAGATGTATGTACTATTGGTATATACACTCCAATGATCAGCTCTTAGTAGCCCATGTGAGTCACCTAACACATGTGGGAATCATCATTTGGCAACTAGTATGAAATATCTCATAAAATTACAAATATATGAGTAATCATTCATGACTTATTTACATGAAAACAAAATTACATATCCGTTATATCTAATCTATACACCAATGACCAAAAACACCTACAAACACTTTCATTCTTCAATTTTCTTCATCTAATTGATCTCTCTCAAGTTCTATCTTCAAGTTCTAAGTGTTCTTCATAAATTCCAAAAGTTCTAGTTTCATAAAATCAAGAATACTTCCAAGATTGCAAGTTTACTTCCAAGTTTTCTAAATCCATTCCAAGTAATCATCCAAGATCAAGAAACATTTGTTACTTACAGTAGGTTATCTTTATAATACAAGGTATTAATCATATTCAAACTTTAATTCAATTTCTATAACTATAACAATCTTATTTCGAGTGGAAATCTTACTTGAAATTGTTTTCGTGTCATGATTCTGCTTCAAGAACTTTCAAGCCATCCAAGGATCCTTTGAAGCTAGATCTATTTTTCTCATTTCCAGTAGGTTTATCCAAGGAACTTGAGGTAGTAATGATGTTCATAACATCAGTCGATTCATACATATAAAGCTATCTTATTCAAAGGTTTAAACTTGTAATCACTAGAACATAGTTTAGTTAATTCTAAACTTGTTCGCAAATAAAAGTTAATCCTTCTAACTTGACTTTTAAAATCAACTAAACACATGTTCTATATCTATATGATATGCTAACTTAATGATTTAAAACCTGGAAACACGAAAACACATGAAAATCGGATTTACGCCGGCGCAGTAACACCGCGGGCTGTTTTGGGTTAGTTAATTAAAAACTATAATAAACTTTGATTTAAAAGTTGTTATTCTGAGAAAATGATTTTTATTATGAACATGAAACTATATCCAAAAATTATGGTTAAACTCAAAGTGGAAGTATGTTTTCTAAAATGGTCATCTAGACGTCGTTCTTTCGACTGAAATGACTACCTTTACAAAAACGACTTGTAACTTATTTTTCTGACTATAAACCTATATTTTTTCTGTTTAGATTCATAAAATAGAGTTCAATATGAAACCATAGCAATTTGATTCACTCAAAACGGATTTAAAATGAAGAAGTTATGGGTAAAACAAGATTGGATAATTTTTCTCATTTTAGCTATGTGAAAATTGGTAACAAATCTATTTCAACCATAACTTAATCAACTTGTATTGTATATTATGTAATCTTGAGATACCATAGACACGTATACAATGTTTCGACCTATCATGTCGACACATCTATATATATTTCGGAACAACCATAGACACTCTATATGTGAATGTTGGAGTTAGCTATACAGGGTTGAGCTTGATTACAAAATATATATAGTTTGAGTTGTGATCAATACTGAGATACGTATACACTGGGTCATGGATTGATTCAAGAAAATATTTATCGATTTATTTCTGTACATCTAACTGTGGACAACTAGTTGTAGGTTACTAACGAGGATAGCTGACTTAATAAACTTAAAACATCAAAATATATTAAAAGTGTTGTAAATATATTTTGAACATACTTTGATATATATGTATATATTGTTATAGGTTCGTGAATCAACCAGTGGCCAAGTCTTACTTCCCGACGAAGTAAAAATCTGTGAAAGTGAGTTTCATTGATTCCCTTTTTACTTTTTACTTTTTTGGGCTGAGAATACATGCAAATGCTTTATTAACTGTTTTACAATATTTATATGCGTGAGTTTCATTTACCTTTTTACCCTTTATATTTTTGGGCTGAGAATACATGCACAACTTTTATAACTGTTTTACGAAATAGACACAAGTAATCGAAACTACATTATATGGTTGAATGATCGAAATCGAATATGCCCCCTTTTTATTAAGTCTGGTAATCTAAGAATTAGGGAACAGACACCCTAGTTGACGCGAACTCTAAAGATAGATCTATCGGGCCCAACAAGCCCCATCCAAAGTACCGGATGCTTTAGTACTTCGAAATTTATATCATGTCCGAAGGAGAATCCCGGAATGATGGGGATATTCTTATATATGCATCTTGTTAATGTCGGTTACCAGGTGTTCACCATATGAATGATTTTTATCTCTATGTATGGGATGTGTATTGAAATATGAAATCTTGTGGTCTATTGTTACGATTTGATATATATAGGTTTATCCTATAACTCACTAACATTTTTGTTGACGTTTAAAGCATGTTTATTCTCAAGTGAATACTAAGAGCTTCCGCTGTTGCATACTAAAATAAGGACAAGATTTGGAGTCCATGTTTGTATGATATTGTGTAAAAACTGCATTTAAGAAACTGATTTCGATGTAACATATTTGTATTGTAAACCATTATGTAATGGTCGTGTGTAAACAGGATATTTTAGATTATCATTTAATCTACGTAAAGCTTTTTAAACCTTTATTTATGAAATAAAGGTTATGGTTTGTTTTAAAAAATGAATGCAGTCTTTGAAAAACGTCTCATATAGAGGTCAAAACCTCGCAACGAAATCAATTAATATGGAACGTTTTTAATCAATAAGAACGGGACATTTCAGTTGGTATCCGAGCGTTGGTCTTAGAGAACCAGAAAATTTGTATTAGTGTGTCTTATTGATTTTGTTAGGATGCATTAGTGAGTCTGGACTTCGATCGTGTTTTATTTAAAAATGATTGCTTAACATTTTTGTTGGAAACTATATATTACTAACATGTATATATTATGTGATATATTAATCTCTTAACATGTTTGATATTGCGTGATAGATGTTTAACTCTAGCACAAATCCCATTGACTCACCTAATAATAACGAAGAGTCGAATATATATTGGACTGATTCACAAGTTCCCGAAGAAGAACCGGAAGAAGAATCAGAACCGGAAGAAGAATCAGAACCGGAGGAGGAAATAGAACCGGTGGGGGAAATAATAAAACGGTTAAGTAAAAGAAAATCCTCAACCAACCGACCAAGGTTAATTATGGTCAATGGTGTTTCCGCCAAGGAAGCAAAATATTGGGAGGATTACCAATTCTCCAATGAATCGGATTCCGACGAGAATTCCGATGATGTTATAGAAATTACCCCAACTGAATTTAAAAAGGCAAAAGAAAATAATAAGGGAAAGGGCATAAAAATTGAGAAATCTAATTCCAACCCCGATAAACTTTATATGTATCGTCAACCCCCGAAGCCCTTAAGTTGTAACAATGACCCGGGAACCTCTAAACCACCAGGTTTTTCTAAACCTTTATGGAAAACGACAGCTCGTATTAGGGGAACATCATATATCCCTAGAAACTTGGCAAAACGAACCAAAACCGAAGAAGAAGAAGAAACGAGCGAGTCGGAATAAGATAGTTGTATTCGTGTGGTGTAATATATGTAATATAGTGTGCTTATGCTTTATGATATATGTAAAAATTGCTTGTATTAATAATTATTTTTTTTATGAATCTAACTCTTGTCTATTTTACAGTATAAAAACACAAAATGGATAGACAACCCAATATTTTAAGAGACCTACCCGGAGACATGATTGATGAAATCTTGTCTAGAGTCGGTCAGAATTTTTCGGCACAACTATTTACGGCGAAATCAGTTTGTAAGACATTCGAAGAACGTTCCAAGAATGTCTTGGTTTATAAGAGACTTTCGTTTGAAAGATGGGGGATATCACATTGGGAAACCCATAAGTTACGATGTGTTTACTTTGACGCATATATTGCGGGGAACCCAAATGCTATTTTACGCAACGGGTTAAGAAATTATTTTGACTCAATGTATCTGAATATAGGACTTCATGATTTAGAAAAAGAGGCTAACATGCAACATAAAGAAGCATGCTATGCTTACGGGTTAGTAATGTTCGCTTCTCACCAAAGTGAGAAAAAGAACATCGGGCTACAGCTATTAAACAAAACGTTCCCACAAGTGACGGAGTCGGTAATTGGGGTAAGAAATGAGGTTTTTAGGTTATTACGAGACTGTTGGTCATTACGTAACCCTCATCCCTTTGACGACGTTACAACACACTGTCTTATCAACGGCCATAACGGTTATGTTCCACAAGACCAAGGATGGGAAGTAGTCCCAGTAAAACCAGAATGCATGACTTGTTTCTGGACGTATGAATTACGTGTCTTTATTGCCTTTGCTGAACGACTTGTGTACTAGCTAGAATTATCTTCACAACTATCATGTATTAAATTTATTGTATGCTATATTTCATGCTTTATTTAAAATAAGCGGTATTGTAAGTTTGTAAAATATTGTATAAAAGTTTGAACGCGAAATATTATTATAATCAGTTTTTCATATAGAATTGTAGTAGTTGAATTGTATATTAGCTACTAAGTATGAACTTAACGGGTAGGTACTACCCGAATTTAAACTTATAAAACGCTAATATGAAGAAAAAGCTTTTTTAAATGAGTTCATATTATGCTACGAAATACTATTAACTACTCTTAATATTCTGTATGATTAACTTGTTCCATTTGACTATTTTGAAGGAAATGGCACCGACTACTCGACACACCGTGAATATGAATAAAGAGGAATTCCGTACTTTTCTAGCTTCAAACATAGCCGCAGTACAGGCTGCGCTACATACCAACAATAACCTGGGATCTAGCAGTACAGGAAATCGTGTAGGATGCACCTACAAAGAATTCACTGCCTGCAAACCTTTAGAATTTGATGGAATCGAAGGACCGATCGGATTGAAACGGTGGACCGAGAAGGTTGAATCGGTGTTTGCCATAAGTAAGTGTACTGAAGAGGGCAAAGTGAAGCACGCTACGCATACCTTCACAGGTTCTGCGTTAACATGGTGGAATACCTATCTAGAGCAAGTGGGACAAGATGATGCGTACGCACTACCGTGGTCAGCATTCAAGCACTTAATGAACGAGAAGTACCGTCCCAGAACCGAGGTCAATAAGCTCAAGACAGAACTTAGAGGGTTACGAACCCAAGGATTTGATATTACCACGTACGAAAGACGATTCACAGAATTGTGCCTATTGTGTCCGGGAGCGTTCGAAGATGAGGAAGAGAAGATCGACGTGTTTGTGAAATGATTACCGGAAAGAATCCAAGAAGATATAAGTTCACACGAGCCCGCCTCCATACAACAGGCATGTAGAATGGCTCACAAACTAGTGAACCAGATTGAGGAAAGAATTAAAGAATAGACGGCTGAAGAGGCCAATGTGAAGCAAGTCAAAAGAAAGTGGGATGAAAACGGTGATAAGAATCACCAATACAACAACAATAGCAATTACAATAATAATCGCAACAATTATCCCAACAATCACAACATCAATCGCAACTACAACAAATGGCCCAACAACAACAACAACAACAACAACAACAACAACTACAACAATCGTCCCAACAATAATAACAACCGCAACAATAACAACAATCAGAAGCAGCTATGCCAAAGGTGTGAAAAGTATCACTCGGGGTTCTGCACCAAATTTTGCAACAAGTGTAAAAGAAATGGTCATAGCGCGGCGAAGTGTGAGGTCTACGGACTAGGGGTTAATAGAACGAAAGGAACAAATGGTGTCGGAACGAGTAATGGTGGAGCAAGTAGTGTCGGAGCAAGTTATGCCAATGTAGTTTGTTATAAATGTGGAAAACCGGGCCACATTATTAGAAATTGCCCGAACCAGGAGAACACGAATGTACAAGGCCGCGGAAGAGTTTTCAATATTAATGCGGCAGAGGCACAGGAAGACCCGGAGCTTGTTACGGGTACGTTTCTTATTGACAATAAATCTGCTTACGTTTTATTTGATTCGGGTGCGGATAGAAGCTATATGAGTAGAGATTTTTGTGCTAAATTAAGTTGTCCATTGACGCCGTTGGATAGTAAATTTTTACTCGAATTAGCAAACGGTAAATTAATTTCAGCAGATAATATATGTCGGAATCGAGAAATTAAACTGGGTAGCGAAATATTTAAGATTGATTTGATAATAGTAGAGTTAGGGAGTTTTGATGTAATAGTTGGCATGGACTGGCTGAAGAAGGTGAAAGCAGAGATCGTATGTTATAAAAATGCAATTCGCATTGTACGAGAAGAATGAGAACCCTTAATGGTGTACGGAGAAAAGGGCAACATGAAGCTACATCTTATTAGTAATTTGAAGGCACAAAAACTAATAAGAAAAGGTTGATATGCTGTTCTAGCACACGTCGAGAAATTGCAAACTGAAGAAAAGAGCATCAATGATGTTCCCGTCGCAAAAGAATTTCCCGATGTATTTTCGAAAGAATTACAGGGACTACCTCCACATCGATCTGTTAAATTTCAAATAGATCTTGTACCAGGAGCTGCACCAATAGCTCATGCTCCTTATAGACTCGCACCCAGCGAGATGAAAGAACTGCAAAGCCAACTGCAAGAACTATTAGAACGTGGTTTCATTCGACCAAGCACATCACTATGGGGAGCTCCTGTTTTGTTTGTCAAGAAGAAGGATGGTACATTTAGGTTGTGTATTGACTACAGAGAGTTGAATAAACTTACCATCAAAAACCGTTATCCACTGCCGAGAATTGTCGACTTATTTGATCAACTACAAGGCTCGTCGGTTTATTCGAGGATCGATTTACATTCTGGATATCATCAAATGCAAGTAAAGGAGGATGATATTCCAAAAACTGCTTTTAGGACGCGTTATGGTCATTACGAGTTTATGGTTATGCCGTTTGGATTGACTAACGCACCAGCTATGTTCATGGACCTTATGAACCGAGTGTGTGGGCCATATATTGACAAGTTTGTCATTGTTTTCATCGATGACATACTTATTTACTCAAAGAATGATCAAGAGCACGAAGAACATTTGAGAAAAGTGCTAGAAGTATTGAGGAAAGAAAAACTTTACGCTAAGTTTTCAAAGTGTGCATTTTGGTTGGAAGAAGTTCAATTCCTCGGTCACATAGTGAACAAAGAAGGTATCCAGGTGGACCCGACAAAGATCGAAACCGTTGAAAAGTGGGAAACCCCAAAAAATTCGAAGCATATACGTCAATTTTTAGGATTGGCTGGTTACTACAGAAGATTCATACAAGATTTCTCCAAAATAGCAAAACCCTTGACTGCATTAACGCATAAAGGGAAGAAATTTGAATGGAAGGATGAACAAGAGAAGGCGTTTCAATTATTGAAGAAAAAGCTAACTACGGCACCTATATTGTCATTGCCTGAAGGGAATGATGATTTTGTGATTTATTGTGACGCATCAAAGCAAGGTCTCGGTTGTGTATTAATGCAACGGACGAAGGTGATTGCTTATGCGTCTAGACAATTGAAAATTCACGAGCAAAATTATACGATGCATGATTTGGAATTAGGCGCGGTTGTTTTTGCATTAAAGACTTGGAGGCACTACTTATATGGGGTCAAAAGTATTATATATACCGACCACAAAAGTCTTCAACACATATTTAATCAGAAACAACTGAATATGAGGCAGCGTAGGTGGATTGAATTGTTGAATGATTACGACTTTGAGATTCGTTACCACCCGGGGAAGGCAAATGTGTAGCCGACGCCTTGAGCAGAAAGGACAGAGAACCCATTCGAGTAAAATCTATGAATATAATGATTCACACTAACCTTACTACTCAAATAAAGGAGGCGCAACAAGGAGTTTTAAAAGAGGGAAATTTAAAGGATGAAATACCCAAAGGATCGGAGAAGCATCTTAATATTCGGGAAGACGGAACCCGGTATAGGGCTTACAGAATTTGGGTACCAAAATTTAGAGATATGAGAGAAATGGTACTTAGAGAAGCTCATAAAACCAGATACTCAATACATCCTGGAATGGGGAAGATGTACAAGGATCTTAAGAAACATTTTTGGTGGCCAGGTATGAAAGCCGATATTGATAAATATGTAGGAGAATGTTTGACGTGTTCTAAGGTCAAAGCTGAACATCAGAAACCATCAGGTCTACTACAACAACCTGAAATCCCGGAATGGAAATGGGAAAACATTATCATGGATTTCATTACTAAATTGCCAAGGACTGCAAGTGGTTATGATACTATTTGGGTAATAGTTGATCGTCTCACCAAGTCAGCACACTTCCTGCCAATAAGAGAAGATGACAAGATGGAGAAGTTAGCACGACTGTATTTGAAGGAAGTCGTCTCCAGACATGGAATACCAATCTCTATTATCTCTGATAGGGATGGCAGATTTATTTCAAGATTCTGGCAGACATTACAGCAAGCATTGGGAACTCGTCTAGACATGAGTACTACCTATCATCCACAAACTGATGGGCAGAGCGAAAGGACGATACAAACGCTTGAAGACATGCTACGAGCTTGTGTTATTGATTTCGGAAACAGTTGGGATCGACATCTACCGTTAGCAGAATTTTCCTACAACAACAGCTACCATTCAAGCATTGAGATGGCGCCGTTTGAAGCACTTTATGGTAGAAAGTGCAGGTCTCCGATTTGTTGGAGTGAAGTGGGGGATAGACAGATTACGGGTCCGGAGATAATACAAGAAACTACCGAGAAAATCATCCAAATTCAACAAAGATTGAAAATCGCCCAGAGTCGACAAAAGAGCTACGCGGACAGTAAAAGAAAAGATATAGAGTTTGAAATTGGAGAAATGGTCATGCTTAAGGTTTCACCTTGGAAAGGCGTTGTTCGATTTGGTAAACGGGGGAAACTAAATCCAAGGTACATTGGACCATTCAAGATTATAGATCGTGTCGGACCAGTAGCTTACCAACTGGAGCTACCTCAACAACTCGCGGCTGTACATAACACTTTCCACGTCTCAAATTTGAAGAAATGTTTTGCTAAAGAAGATCTCACTATTCCATTGGACGAAATCCAAATCAATGAAAAACTTCAATTCATTGAAGAACCCGTCGAAATAATGGATCGTGAGGTTAAGAGACTTAAACAAAACAAGATACTGATTGTTAAGGTTCGATGGAATGCTCTTAGAGGACCCGAGTTCACCTGGGAGCGTGAAGATCAGATGAAGAAGAAATACCCGCATTTATTTCCAGAAGATACGTCAACACCTCCAACTGCTTAAAATTTCGGGACGAAATTTATTTAACGGGTAGGTACTGTAGTGACCCGAACTTTTCCATGTTTATATATATATTAAATGAAATTGTTATTTACATGATTAAGTGTTTCCAACATGTTAAGCAATCAAACTTGTTAAGACTTGATTAATTGAAATATGTTTCATATAGACAATTGACCACCCAAGTTGACCGGTGATTCACGAACGTTAAAACTTGTAAAAACTATACGATGACATATATATGGTTATATATATAGTTAACATGATTTTATTATAAGTATGTATCTCATTAGGTATTTTAACAATGAGTTATATACATAAAAATGAGACTATTAATTTAAGAAACTCGAAAACGATATATATAACGATTATCGTTATAACGACGTCTTACTAGGTACATATGAATCATATTAAGATATTGATACACTTTGTTAATTATGTTAAATGATAAGTAAATATATTATTAAGTGTATTTACAATGAAATACATACGTAAAAATAAGACTACTAACTTAATGATTTCGAAACGAGACATATATGTAACGATTATCGTTGTAATGACATTTAACTGTATATATATCATACTAAGATATATTATATATCATAATATCATGATAATATAACAATTTAACATCTCATTTGTTATAATAAACAATGGGTTAACAACATTCAACAAGATCGTTAACCTAAAGGTTTCAAAACAACATTTACATGTAACGACTAACGATGACTTAACGACTCAGTTAAAATGTATATACATGTAGTGTTTTAATATGTATTCATACACTTTTGAAAGACTTCAAGACACTTATCAAAATACTTCTACTTAACAAAAATGCTTACAATTACATCCTCGTTCAGTTTCATCAACAATTCTACTCGTATGCACCCGTATTCGTACTCGTACAATACACAGCTTTTAGATGTATGTACTATTGGTATATACACTCCAATGATCAGCTCTTAGAAGCCCATGTGAGTCACCTAACACATTTGGGAACCATCATTTGGCAACTAGCATGAAATATCTCATAAAATTACAAAAATATGAGTAATCATTCATGACTTATTTACATGAAAAAAAAATTACATATCCTTTATATCTAATCCATACACCAACAACCAAAAATACCTACAAACACTTTCATTCTTCAATTTTCTTCATCTAATTGATCTCTCTCAAGTTCTATCTTCAAGTTCTAAGTGTTCTTCATAAATTCCAAAAGTTATAGTTTCATAAAATCAAGAATACTTCCAAGATTGCAAGTTTACTTCCAAGTTTTCTAAATCCATTCCAAGTAATCATCCAAGATCAAGAAACCTTTGTTACTTACAGTAGGTTATCTTTCTAATACAAGGTAATAATCATATTCAAACATTAATTCAATTTCTATAACTATAACAATCTTATTTCGAGTGGAAATCTTACTTGAAATTGTTTTCGTGTCATGGTTCTGCTTCAAGAACTTTCAAGCCATCCAAGGATCCTTTGAAGCTAGATCTATTTTTCTCATTTCCAGTAGGTTTATCCAAGGAACTTGAGGTAGTATTGATGTTCATAACATCATTTGATTCATACATATAAAGATATCTTATTCGAAGGTTTAAACTTGTAATCACTAGAACATAGTTTAGTTAATTCTAAACTTGTTCGCAAATAAAAGTTAATCCTTCTAACTTGACTTTTAAAATCAACTAAACACATGTTCTATATCTATATGATATTCTAACTTAATGATTTAAAACCTGGAAACACGAAAACACATTAAAATCGGATTTACGCCGGCGTAGTAAAACCGCGGGCTGTTTTGGGTTAGTTAATTAAAAACTATGATAAACTTTGATTTAAAAGTTGTTGTTCTGAGAAAATGATTTTTATTATGAACATGAAACTATATCCAAAAATTATGGTTAAACTCAAAGTGGAAGTATGTTTTCTAAAATGGTCATCTAGACGTCGTTCTTTCGACTGAAATGACTACCTTTACAAAAACGACTTGTAACTTATTTTTCCGACTATAAACCTATACTTTTTCTGTTTAGATTCACAAAATAGAGCTCAATATGAAACCATCGCAATTTGATTCACTCAAAACGGATTTAAAATGAAGAAGTTATGGGTAAAACAAGATTGGATAATTTTTCTCATTTTAGCTACGTGAAAATTGGTAACAAATCTATTCCAACCATAACTTAATCAACTTGTATTGTATATTATGTAATCTTGAGATACCATAGACACGTATACAATGTTTCGACCTATCATGTCAACACATCTATATATATTTCGGAACAACCATAGACACTCTATATGTGAATGTTGGAGTTAGCTATACAGGGTTGAGGTTGATTGCAAAATAAATATAGTTTGAGTTGTGATCAATACTGAGATACGTATACACCGGGTTGTGGATTGATTCAAGATAATATTTATCGATTTATTTCTGTACATCTAACTGTGGACAACTAGTTGTAGGTTACTAACGAGGACAGCTGACTTAATAAACTTAAAACATCAAAATATATTAAAAGTATTGTAAATATATTTTGAACATACTTTGATATATATGTATATATTGTTATAGGTTCGTGAATCAACCAGTGGCCAAGTCTTACTTCCCGACGAAGTAAAAATCTGTGAAAGTGAGTTTCATTGATTCCCTTTTTACTTTTTACGTTTTTGGGCTGAGAATACATGCAAATGCTTTATTAACTGTTTTACAATATTTATATGCGTGAGTTTCATTTACCTTTTTACCCTTTATATTTTTGGGCTGAGAATACATGCGCAACTTTTATAACTGTTTTACGAAATAGACACAAGTAATCGAAACTACATTATATGGTTGAATGATCGAAATCGAATATGCCCCTTTTTATTAAGTCTGGTAATCTAAGAATTAGGGAACAGACACCCTAATTGACGCGAACTCTAAAGATAGATCTATCGGGCCCAACAAGCCCCATCCAAAGTACCGGATGCTTTAGTACTTCGAAATTTATATCATGTCCGAAGGAGAATCCCGGAATGATGGGGATATTCTTATATATGCATCTTGTTAATGTCGGTTACCAGGTGTTCACCATATGAATAATTTTTATCTCTATGTATGGGATGTGTATTGAAATATGAAATCTTGTGGTCTATTGTTACGATTTAATATATATAGGTTAAACCTATAACTCACCAACATTTTTGTTGACGTTTAAAGCATGTTTATTCTCAGGTGAATACTAAGAGCTTCCGCTGTTGCATACTAAAATAAGGACAAGATTTGGAGTCCATGTTTGTATGATATTGTGTAAAAACTGCATTCAAGAAACTGATTTCGATGTAACATATTTGTATTGTAAACCATTATGTAATGGTCGTGTGTAAACAGGATATTTTAGATTATCATTTAATCTACGTAAAGCTTTTTAAACCTTTATTTATGAAATAAAGGTTATGGTTTGTTTTAAAAAATGAATGCAGTCTTTGAAAAACGTCTCAAATAGAGGTCAAAACCTCGCAACGAAATCAATTAATATGGAACGTTTTTAATCAATAAGAATGGGACATTTCATTAACAATGAACTATATATGTAAAAACAAGACTACTAACTTAATGATTTTGAAACGAGACATATATGTAACGATTATCGTTGTAACGACATTTAATGTATATATAACATATTAAGAGATATTCGTACATCATAATATCATGATAATATAATAATTTAAAATCTCATTTGATATTATAAACATATGGTTAACAACATTTAACAAGATCGTTAACCTAAAGGTTTCAAAACAACACTTACATGTAACGACTAACGATGACTTAACGACTCAGTTAAAATGTATATACATGTAGTGTTTTAATATGTATTCATATACTTTTGAAAGACTTCAAGACACTTATCAAAATACTTCTACGTAACAAAAATGCTTACAATTACATCCTCGTTCAGTTTCATCAACAATTCTACTCGTATGCACCCGTATTCGTATTCGTACAATACACAGCTTTTAGATGTATGTACTTTTGGTATATACACTCCAATGATCAGCTCTTAGCAGCCCATGTGAGTCACCTAACACATGTGGGAACCATCATTTGGCAACTAGCATGAAATATCTCATAAAATTACAAAAATATGAGTAATCATTCATGACTTATTTACATGAAAACAAAATTACATATCCTTTATATCTAATCCATACACCAACGACCAAAAACACCTACAAACACTTTCATTCTTCAATTTTCTTCATCTAATTGATCTCTCTCAAGTTCTAACTTCAAGTTCTAAGTGTTCTTCATAAATTCTAAAAGTTCTAGTTTCATAAAATCAAGAATACTTCCAAGTTTGCTAGCTTACTTCTAATCTTGTAGAGTGATCATCCAACCTCAAGAAATATTTCTTAGTTACAGTAAGATATGTTTCTAATACAAGGTATTATCATATTCAAACTTTGATTCAATTTCTATAACTATAACAATCTTATTTTGAGTGGAAATCTTACTTGAACTTGTTTTCGTGTCATGATTCTGCTTCAAGAACTTTCAAGCCATCCAAGGATCCTTTGAAGCTAGATCTATTTTTCTCATTTCCAGTAGTTTTATCCAGAAAACTTGAGGTAGTAATGATGTTCATAACATCATTCGATTCATACATATAATGCTATCTTATTCGAAGGTTTAAACTTGAAATCACTAGAACATAGTTTAGTTAATTCTAAACTTGTTCGCAAACAAAAGTTAATCCTTCTAACCTGACTTTTAAAATCAACTAAACACATGTTCTATATCTATATGATATGCTAACTTAATGATTTAAAACCGAAAAACAAGAAAAACACCGTAAAAACCGGATATACGCCGTTGTAGTAACACCGCGGGCTGTTTTGGGTTTGATAATTAAAAACTATGATAAACTTTGATTTAAAAATTGTTCTTCTGGGAAAATGATTTTTCTTATGAACATGAAACTATATCCAAAAATCACGGTTAAACTCAAAGTGGAAGTATGTTTTTCAAAATGGTCATCAAGACGTCGTTCTTTCAACTGAAATGACTACCTCTTACAAAAATGACTTGTAACTTATATTTTCGACTATAAACCTATACTTTTTTTATTTAGATTCATAAAATAGAGTTCAATATGAAACCATAGCAATTTGATTCACTCAAAACGGATTTAAAATGAAGAAGATATGGGTAAAACAAGATTGGATATTTTTTTATTTTATTAGCTACGGGAAATATTAACAATTCTATACAAATCATATCCTAGCTAACTTATATTGTATTATACATGTATTCTAATATATTATGTAATCTTGGGATACCATAGACACGTATGCAAATGTTCTGACATATCATATCGACCCATCTATATATATTATTTGGAACAACCATAGACACTCTATATGCAGTAATGTCGGATTTAGCTATACAGGGTTGAGGTTGATTCCAAAAATATATATAGTTTGAGTTGTGATCTAGCCTGAGACGTGTATACACTGGGTCATGGATTGATTCAAGATAATATATATCGATTTATTTCTGTACATCTAACTGTGGACAACTAGTTGTAGGTTACTAACGAGGACAGCTGACTTAATACACTCAAATCTTTAAAACATAATAAAAATGGTTGTAATTATATTTTGATCATACTTTGATATATATGTACATATTTGTATAGGTTCGTGAATCGATCCGTGGCCAAGTCTTATTTCTGAGGAAGGAAATATCTGTGAAAGTGAGTTATAGTCCCACTTTTAAAATCTAATATTTTTGGGATGAGAATACATGCAGGTTTTATAAATGATTTACAAAATAGACACAAGTACGTGAAACTACATTCTATGGTTGAATTATCGAAATCGAATATGCCCCTTTTTATTAAGTCTGGTAATCTACGAATTAGGGAACAGACACCCTAATTGACGCGAATCCTAAAGATAGATCTATTGGGCCTAACAAACCCCATCCAAAGTACTGGATGCTTTAGTACTTCGAAATTTATATCATATCCGAAGGGTGTCCCGGAATGATGGGGATATTCTTAAATATGAATCTTGTTAATGTCGGTTACCAGGTGTTCGCCATATGAATGATTTTTATCTCTATGTATGGGATGTATATTGAAATATGAAATCTTGTGGTCTATTGTTACGATTTGATATATATAGGTTAAACCTATAACTCAACAACATTTTTGTTGACGTTTTAAGCATGTTTATTCTCAGGTGATTATTAAGAGCTTCCGCTGTCGCATACTTAAATAAGGACAAGATTTGGAGTCCATGCTTGTATGATATTGTGTAAAAACTGCATTCAAGAAACTTATTTCGTTGTAACATATTTGTATTGTAAACCATTGTGTAATAGTCGTGTGTAAACAGGATATTTTAGATTATCATTATTTGATAATCTACGTAAAGCTTTTTAAACCTTTATTGATGAAATAAAGGTTATGGTTTGTTTTAAAATGAATGCAGTCTTTGAAAAACGTCTCATATAGAGGTCAAAACCTCGCAACGAAATCAATTAATATGGAACGTTTTTAATCAATAAGAATGGGACATTTCAATTAACACTAATTTAGAAATAAGGTTCGATAGTTTGGGTAATATCATTAGTTATATAATAGTGAAAATTGTAAAAAGGGAAACCGTTATGATTTGAGTTTTGGCGAAAGTCAAAACTAGGTTAGGTCTCAATTTAAATACTTGGTGGCTAGTAAACTATCTAAATAAGATCAAATGAAAATTAGACTTAATTTAGCTAGTTGAAACTTTATTTATTCGAAAGAAAAATATAAAGTTTTATACTAAACATTTTAATAGAGCTTAAATTTAAAACAATCCATGGATCTAGAGGTGACACATTTAAGTAAACACTCCCATTTATTTATTGCAAATAATTATTATTATTATTTTTACTTATTATTACTCACAAAATTAAAATACAAATAGATTTTCTTCAGTTCAAATGCGTACTGTTTTGTCACATCAAACATAACATACGCGTATCGCGTATAATTTCACACGAATCGCGTATATTTGAAAGTATACGCGAAATGCGTATATATGTACATGAAACGCGTAAGTGTAGATACAGTACTGTTACGATTTTAGTTTAAATTCCAAGTTTTAATTAAATCTTTTTATTATTATTTCCCTTTTCTACTAGATTAACTATCGGTAATTTAATCTCTTGAACTCCATTCTCCCTGTGGAACGAACCGGATTTACTAACAAACTAAACTACGCGGATAGGACTAGTTGCCTATATATATGTGTGTGAAATCAACCTGAATTCATTAAAACACCACATATACAATAAATCAATTCGTGTAACAAAATAACTCAAATCCGTTCATAAAATAAAGGTCGGTTTTATCACATCAACTTTTTGGCGCCGCTGCCGGGGAGAAATTGTTCATTAGGGAATTTAATTACTTTTAGTTATTTAACCCTTTCGTCGGGATTTATTTTCCTACGAAAGTTCTGTTTTATTTTTCTCTTTGATCTTTTTAAATTTCAACTAGGTTCCAGTCAGACTGTAATATGGATGATTTTGAGAATATGACCATGGAAAATCTTTTTAATGCCCAACAATTTAATCAATACTCTAAAACAAGTTTTGATGATAATTTGTGCGATTCATCTATGTTTAATAGGGTTGAAACTACGTACATTTGTGAAAATTGTGGAGGTTACCATTTGACTTGGGAATGTGATTATCATATTTCCATGGATCAAATGGAGAGTTATGAACCCATGAACTATATATGGAATGAATATCAAGAAAATAACTCGAATCCAGATTTTTATTATCCAAACCAACCTTATTACGATTCCCCACAAAATTATCAACAATACCAATTTTCTAACCAAATGCCACAAAATTTTCAACAAACTCAAAATGAAGAAAATTACTCGTATGATTTACAAAATATTATGATGAGTTTTATTGAAAGTCAAACCAAAACTAGGGATGTACTAAATCAACAATGGTAACAAAATCAAACATCTATTCAAAATCTAGAAAAAGAAATGGAGCGTTTATTTACTATTCTTTCGGAAAGACAATCAGATGATTCATCGTTTGAGTCTTCATATTGTTATCCTAACCCTATTTTACAGGTTCCAAATGAACAAATAGTTGAGGACAGAGTGCAAATTGAAATTGTAAAAATAAATTCACAGGAACCTCTTGAATTAAAAGAATATGAAACCTCTATGAAATATATAAATAGGATAAGTCAAAATGAATATGTAGTGAATGAAAAGAATAATGATGAGGATTCTAATTCCGAGGTCGAAGTGGTAGAACCGGTTATTCATACACCCGAGAACTTTTCAGTTTATAATAATTCACTCGGGTATAATTGTGATAATGAGGAGGTCGAGTTGATGAAATCATCAGGGATCATTGAGGATGAGGAATTTAATACATTAAAATCACTTAAGGAGTCACCTTCTCATGTTGAATTCGTATATCCTCAAGAGGTTAACACTTGGAATACCTTGAAAGATGATCCATTTGGGCAGGATCCACCTAGGAGAATAAAATTTTTATTGCAAGCCACACTTAGAGAAGAGATGTGCGTTGACTCTCGAGTTGAGTCATCCTTTTTCGGTCAACTGAAAAAGGATTTATCTGATATATTATATACCATCAGAGATGCAAATGAATGGCTCACTTTTCTAATTCGTGGAACTTTCTCCACCGATTTTACATGTCGTTCAATAAATATAGAGGAATTTGACCCCGCTAGGTAATAAAGTATGGGGTCGAGTCGAGAAAACGACTTGTTGAAAAAAATCATGTTTTGTGTGCCTTTTATTCATTATGTGATTTATAATATTAAAAGTAAAAAAATAGAGTGCATTTAATTCTTATTAAATTTGTGTGATTTTTAAAAATCTAAAAAAATAATATTTATTTTATTTTTATTTTTTTTATACATTAAATTTTAAAAATTGAATTTTAAAAATTATGAACGGATTAAGATTAGGCATAATAGCCGAAATTTCAGTTACCTAAAAGAAACATAAATTTTATAAATGATATTTTAAAATTCTAATTACTTACAGTTATATAAAAATAATAATAATAATAAATTTTTTTTATGGTGTGTTTTTAATTTATTATGCTTTTGTTTAAAAAAGACACAAAATTTTTAAGTGTGGGGTAAAATTTTTGGTACTATTGAAGTGCAACCTCATCTTTTGTGTAATTAACATGATTGTCGACAGGTACTTACGATGATGATGCATTCGACACAAAGAAACACCAAATTTATATTATAATAAAAGGATTGGTATGTTCATACGATAAGCATTTTACGATCTCCAATTTTTAACCAAGGAATTTCTAACAACCTTTACAATTTTTGTCCTCTCAAATTTATATTTTTTATCTGATTTTTTGTAATGAGGGCATTACAAAATCTTAAGTGTGGGGTGGGGATATAAATTCTCGAGAACTTATAATTTGGTCATTTTTACAAAAAATTTTGAAAAATTTTAAACAAATATACATCAGTTATTTGATTAAAACATATAAAAAGAAAACCAAGTATAAGGGAATTTATAACCCCATATGTTTAGAACCATTTATCACATGTTTCTATAAAGTTTATTGCAGATATCATTGCTTTGGAATGTATAAACCTGAATATCCCATTAATGCGAGTAGTAAAGGATGAATCAAGTCCATACTTTAAGGAAGTAAAGTCTTTCAAAATGACACACTTGCTAACTATGTTAGAAGATGTAGTCCAGAACAGCTGTAGGTTGACGAAAAATCTTGAAAAGTCATCTCTATCATCGGCTGGAAATCCACCTCACCTCAGCATCAAATAGGGTTTTTGGTGGTCAGACTTATCCTAACCATGAGATGGATCTGTCTCGTACAATGGGGGGGCACATTGCAAATTAGCTTTTAAGACTAATGAATCTAATACCTAGATGGATGATCTCCGTAAAGATCAACTGCATCTATGTTTGACCGCGGTCAACATACATATGCCATAACAAATTGAGGTGTGCAAACTCATGGTTCACCGATGATATTTGGACACAATATAAGTTTTTTCTAAAACTTATGCTATTTTATGAACTATATTGTGTAAAACCATTTTTAGGACATTCGGTTTCAAGTTCCATGATACTTCAATTATGGGGGCGGATAGCTTGCTAATCGCCGACTGAGACTACGGTTTTCAGTTACCCTCAACCGGAATTTGAGGTTAAAACCGGAAAACATGTCTAGTGTAAAAACTAGCATGACATTTAAAAAAATTCATAAAACGTTTTCACAAGGTCCAATTTTCCCTAAGGATCCAAATTTTAAATTTTTCGTGAGGCTTTAATCACGAATTTCATCATTGTTTCTGTTGTCAGAATTTCATTTCGTGTGGCGTGCGTGTGACCCAATAAATATTGTGTGGTGTTTTCAATTCACTTCATAAAGCGTGTATTTTCATTTCGTGTGACGTGTGTGTTGTGTGATTTAATGTTCGATATGGAAAATTATGTAGTATCCCGAGTCTATTAAAAACTATTATTGCTTGAGGACAAGCAACGTTCAAGTGTGGGGTAATTTGATATTGCTCAATTCATCCATATTTTTAGTCGCAATATCAGTCCCAAATGTTATGATTTTATGTGTATTCGAGTAGTTTTCAGGTTTGTAATTAGTTAAAATGTCCAAAGCGTTGAATGAAATGCTATTATGGATTTTCAATGATATAAAGATCAAAATGAAGATAAAATGAAGATTTCTAATGAGTAACAAAAGACTACAACATCGCGCCTCAAGACTACAAGTTAAAATGATCGAAATCACGAAATCAGCGAGCCTGCACGAAAAAAATCATAACTAAATCATACGGACTCGAAAAAAGGCGAATCAGGTGTCCAGACGTCCGTAACTCAAAAATCTACAACTTTCATGAAGATACCTTACGCGAAACGCGTACCTATCTACACGAAACGCGTAAACATTTGGCCAGATTCAGATTTAGAACATGGGACGGCTAACTTTAAAATATAAAATTATTTCTTTATCGATGGAGAGCAGTCTTTTACAAACAAATCCACCACTTTGATTTATTTATTTGAAACATATCATAACACCTACTACTACTACTACTACTACCTTGACTATATATGAAGAAAAAATGAGACTGAGGAGGAGGGAGGCTAGTAGTAGTTAGGATTTAGATAAATTTTAGGACAGTAGTCAAAACAAGCAACATATTCAGTTAATTACTACTTCCAGTTTATTTCATTTGAGACTCCGTATCATTTATATTTATTTTCATTCCATACGATTATTATTTCCAAGTTCAATTAGGATAGTTTCAATATTGTAAGGGTGATATTGTTCGTGTGTACGGGTGCTTTCATTTCCATTTTCTACCATTTGTAATCATTAAATTGAAGACCTTTTGTAAGTTTGTTACTTTCATTTTTATTATTGTCATTGTTACTTATTATTATGTTTATGTTTATGTATTATTATTTTTACTCCAGTATCATTATCATGATTAGTTAGTAAATTCCCATAGCGTTTGTTTAGATGTAGAGCCTTAGTGAAATGGATTGTTATCATTCGTAAATATTAAAATGTAACTTAAGTATTTTTAACATTGAGCCTAGCTAAAAGAACCATTGTTATATGATTAGATATTTAACCCTTATTCACTTAATTTGTTAGATATAAATAGCGAAAGTTATTTTTATTTATATAAATTAAGCTTCAACACTACAAGTGATTTAGACGAACTTATGAATAAGTTATTAACACTAATTTAGAAATAAGGTTCGGTGGTTTGGGTAATATCATTAGTTATATAATAGTGAAAATTGTAAAAAGGGAAACCGTTATGATTTGAGTTTTGGCGAAACTCAAAACTAGGTTAGGTGTCAATTTAAATACTTGGGGACTAGTAAACTATCTAAATAAGATCAAATGAAAATTAGACTTAATTTAGCTAGTTGAAACTTTATTTATTCGAAAGAAAAATATAAAGTTTTATACTAAACATTTTAATAGAGCTTAAATTTAAAACAATCCATGGATCTAGAGGTGACACATTTAAGTAGACACTCCCATTTATTTATTGCAAATAATTATTATTATTATTTTTACTTATTATTACTCACAAAATTAAAATAGAAATAGATTTTCTTCAGTTCAAATACGTACTGTTTTGTCACATCAAACATAACATACGCGTATCGCGTATAATTTCACACAAACTGCGTATATTTGAAAGTATACGCGAAATGCATATATACGTACACGAAACGCGTAAGTGTAGATACAGTACTGTTACGATTTTAGTTTAAATTCCAAGTTTTAATTAAATCTTTTTATTATTATTTCCCTTTTCTACTAGATTAACTATCGGTAATTTAATCTTTTGAACTCCATTCTCCCTGTGGAACGAACCGGATTAACTAACAAACTAAACTATGCGGATAGGACTAGTTGCCTATATATGTGTGTGAAATCAACCTGAATTCATTAAAACATGACATATACAATAAATCAATTCGTGTAACAAAATAACTCAAATCCGTTCATAAAATAAAGGTCGGTTTTATCACATCAGTGCTAAACGATAAGGAGTTTTAGCAATGCGAGTAGCCCCCGGAACCACTCAATGCGAAATTCAACTTGTCTTTCCGCCGGAACCCCCGGTAACTCATCCGAAAATACGTCTTCAAATTCATTAACTACCGGAATTTCACGAATGGATGGTGGATCTTCACGAGTATCAACTACATGGACAAGAAAAGCCATGCCACCACTACTAAGGAAACGACGTGCACGTGCGTAAGTGCATAATGACACAAGTCTTCTGCGCTTCTCGCCATGAATAACTAACTCTCCCCCACTTGGTGTCTTTACATGAATGGACTTTTCATGGCATGAAATATCGCCTCTATGACAATCGAGCCAATCCATACCAACAACGATATCAAACTCACCCAAAGTCATCGGGATAAGATCAATTTTAAATGTTTCGATACCAAACACAACATTACAATCATTAACAACATCAACCCCTAGCACCGTCTTACCATCCGCTATTTTGACTTCTACCGGATGACTTAACTTAGCTAGCGGTTTATTGAGCTTAGACATAATTCGTGATGATACAAATGATAAATTAGCGCCGCTATCAAATAGTATCCTTGCCGGATTGGAGTTAACAATGAAAATAGTTGAGACAACTTCGTTGGATTGTTTAGCTTCATCGTTGGTTATCAAGTAGTTTATTCCCCTAGCCGTACCCGCCGCCTTTTCTAGCTTCTTCACTTGGTCAACTAGCAATTCGGGACATTCTGGCTTTCGGTGCCCCATTTTTTGGCAATTAAAGCATGTGACCATCTTGCTTAAACAATCGCGGGAGAAATGACCCTTCTTCCCTCAACTATAACAAGTAGGTGTAAAAGTATTCGAACCACCTTTCCTCAAACTTCCGACGCTTTCGGACAGACCCTTGCTTTTCTTGTTGGAGTAACTAGAAGCTTCAAATTTTCTCTTACTCGACCCATAACCAAACGGACTCGGAGCTTGCGCTTCAAACCCCTTCGCCACTGCCAAAAGCTTAGCAAAAGTTTCAACGTGACCAATACTAATTTTACCCTTCAAATCGTCTCTAAGGGTGGCATGAAAATCTTCCATTAACAATTGGTCATTCCCCACATACTCAGGGCAAAAACGCGCTTTGGCGAGAAAGTTGGTTTTAAGAGTATTTAGGTCCAAAGACCCTTGACACATATTCCTTAACTCGTTGCACAATTTAGAAAGATCCGTTTGCGTACGATACTCAAGGAAAAACTCGTTCTTGAACTCCTCCCAAGACAACCCCACGAAAACCGTTTCACCCACCATGGCAAGTTTACCATCAAGCCAATCTTTAGCATTGCCCCTCATCAAACTAGTGGCAAGCCTCGTCTTCTTTTCAGGTGGACAATCGTTAGTGTGAAAGCAACCTTCAACATCGGAGATCTAAGCCGTACTTTTTATGGGGTCGGGATCCCCGGAAAAGTGAGGAGGCTTAGTTGCCATAAAGTTTTTATAGCTAAACACCATCTCGCCCCCATTTTGAGGTCTAGGAAACCTCCTTTCAACTTCTTATTTCACGGCATCGACCATTTATTCTCGAATCAATTCAACTATATGTTCCGAAACCGACTCTTCGAGTATTTGCTTAACTTTTCGAGAGAAAACCGAGACGAAGTTTTCTAGAGTGGCCTCTATTTTGGTGGTCATTTCATCTTCTCCACCATGTTGAGTACCACCATCATTGTTTGTCTCTGTTCCATTTCTCATCTTCATTCTAAAGATTGAAACGGATTAGACATCACCAACAAAACAAAACAAAACATATATATATATATATATATATATATATATATATATATATATATATATATATATATATATATATTTATATATTTATATTTATATTTATATTTATATATATATATATATATACATTCACATGCATAAGACCGCACTCACACCACACCTAGCTCAATATCTGTCGCACTTCCTTGCTTGACTTCACTTGCAACCGTAATAATGGTCGTGACTCACTATTACGCTCGCATGCTCAAACGTCCCACAACCATTTTGCTCGATGTTCAAAACAATAACGCATGATTAGTAACATCATAACATTAGCATAGTTAGTCCACCTATTCACTAATGCATTAATCATAATGCGTACCGACCCGTAGTCCTATAAGTCCCGCATATAAAATAACAACACAAAAGTCTAAGTCTAGGCGCCTATCTCAAGTCACCTAAATCCCTTAGACCATGTTCTGATACCACTTGTAACGACCCAATCCATTATATTAAGAAAAGTGTGCATATTTTTTTATATATAACAAGTCATTAAACACATTGAACCATCGCATCATTAATTAATTGTTTCATGTTCAAAAGGCGCATACATCTTAATTAAAAGTATACGTCAACATTCGCGTTCAATGACCCATTTTACAATTCCCAAAAAAAAATATAAGTTTCGACCGATTAGTTTAAGTTCCAAACATCACTAGAGAATGGGTTTGGGGTTATACTACCCAAACATTAGGTCAAACTTCCAAAAGCATCCACAAGGCACTAAATAGGGAATGCCTAGTCCACAACTTTACCCTTGCCATGATCCGCGCCTGCATCTAAAAATAGAAACAATGAGAGGGTAAGCTAAAGCTTAGTGAGTAGGATAAATATATACATGCATATATAACTTACCTACTCGCATCCACGACATCATATAATACATATAATCGCATATCATCTCATAACAAGAGTAGTATCATCAAATCCTACAACTAGCAACATCAATAGCATAATAATAATAATAATAATAATAATAATAATAATAATAATAATAATAATAATAATTGTTAACACCTATTTCCTTATGAGGTAAGGCTTAGTGTGTCAACAAGATACTAGAAGTAATCTAGCTTTAGGAGGGCGGAGTGTTGCTGATTGATTTTTACCCTTGGGAAATAATCCCTGCAGACCCGGTTCACAAGTGAAGAAACTTGTGGGGTGGCTTAATCAATCTATCATCCGTAGAGCGTAAAAGTGCTAGCCGGATGACTTTTAGTGAGAGAAAGTAGAGAAAGAAAGAGAGAGGTGAAGTCTCAGCTCTCAAAGTTATCAGAATGTCTGAACTGTGTAAAATGACGACCCAAGGGGTCTATTTATAGTGTCAGATCCACCAGATTGTTTGGGGACACGTGTCAGATGATGATACGTTCTGTTATTCGTGATCCGAAATTTATGCTGAAAGTGTCATTCTCCGGCGAGGGCTTACATGCTAGGCGGCCTTCAGGGCTTACGCATGACGGAGCAGCCTGTACAACGGAGAACAATGGACGGTTAACTCCACAAAACTGTTGTTTCCAGCCTTCCTGATGCTACTTTTATGCAACCATTATGCCTTTTATGCATGTATTCGATAGGATACACCATTAAGTCCCCCCAGTTTAATGACTTAAGCATTTGAAAATTGATTAAGTTGTTAAACTTGGAATAACGCATTGCAACCAAGTCTTCACGTTTTCCTTTTGCATTGGGAAGCACATCACAGGCATTAAATGATAGGCAAATTTTACTGACATTGTGATGATTGCTTTTTGCACAGCTAAAATATCGCACGCGCCTCTAACTGTAAAAAGACTTTTCGATGTACTCACCTTTTTATCTTATCCTTACACGTGTGTGGCTGAAAACAAAACCCCCAAAATCACCACTGATTACAGCTGTTATTGCTTTTTGCTTTTTAACCACCATAAACCATAAACGATCATTTACTTTTACAACTTCCTTCTACAGTATTCATCTTCTTCCATTAATACCTTCGTTACTTCCTGTTTCATTTAGAACATTAATGGCAGCCATAAAGGATGTTTCAGCTATTCCTAGCAGAGTAAATGAGAGATATTTAAGCGAGCTACTGCAACATTTTCCTAGATTAGCTGGTGTTGAACCAGTGATTCTTGTAATTAATGCCAGAGCCTGCTCACCACCCCCTGGCAAGGTTGCTATTTATGGCCATTCAATCTTCAATTTTTGCTTACGTCTACCATTTACACCATTCTTCTTAGAAGTTTGTAAGGTTTACGGTGTTGCTGTTGGTCAATTCGAACCAGCATCAATTCGAAAGATTTTGATTTTTGAAATGTATTGTCACGCAAGGAGCATTGAGCCATCCATTCGGATATTTTTCCATTTGGTACGTATAGCACGCCATGAAAATGGTTGGTTCACATTCAATAAAGTTCATGGGTTTTTGAAACCTGCACTTGATCATCCTGGCGATAACTGGTATGCTTCATTTATCTTTATTAATGAAGATGCAATTGATAAACAATACTCAGCTACTCGAGTATGGTGCAAATACTCGCATACCGTATCTGTTACCTTTTCAAAACTCGTCACCGAGGAAAAACCTTTGTTTAAGAGGATTAAGGATGAACAAATCAATGATATTAAATATGGGGAACACATGCTTTCGCTAACATCCGTAAGCTAAGATTGGGATATCTCACAAGGTTATGCCTGTGTTCTTGCTGGGAAAAAGAGTAAGCATTTACTTTTGCTACATATGCTTAAATAAAATGTTCTTCTTTATTTATCCATTTAATCACTGTGACTTTTTAATTTTTTGCAGAAATTACTCCGCTTACCACCATGCGGTCATCGGTTTATTCGCAGCTTACCTTTACTACCGAGAAAATTATTGATGATACCCCCAAAACAGATGTAATGAGGGAGGAGGAAGATGAAGAAGAAGAAGAAGAAGAAGAAGAAGAAGAAGAAGACATAGGTATGAATCGAGTTGCCTCTAGAGAACGTCGTACCTCGGGTAATGAAAATGACAACACTGAATTATGTAAAATTCCATACCAAAACCTGTACTTGTTTTCTTGCATACCCAGTACTGGTGGATTTTATAATCCAAACCCTTCCTTATACTTTATGCCACCTTTGAAATGTTGTGAAGCATATTGGAACTCTTTTATAAATAACAATTTCCCTTTATCTCCAACAGCTAGTGCATCACATCAAGACACTACATTAACAACTCTTCCGCCTTCCGCCAAGAGGAGAAGAACTGGTCAAATTCCTCCATCATCCGCTCAACAAGGAGCTGGCCCTAGTTCTTCTCAACAACAAATTACGCTTCCCAATCTTGACACAAACATGCTATCCTCCCTTTTAAAAGGACCACCACATTCGTACAAAGATTTCATGACTTTTCTGAATGCCATGGTGTGCCCTTCACTAGCCCAATTCTTTAGCAATTTATCTGATGCAGATGCCAAGAAAGTTAAGGCACAAAGTATCATTCTGAACATTGCTTCTAGTCTAAATGACCTTCAACGCCAATCTGACTTGCAAAACAGTGAAGTCACTACAAATAAGGAGCTATCTGCTGAAAAGGAGAAAGTGGCCAGGACTGAACGAATAGCCACAGAGATAAAGAGGGAATACGAGACAATGAAGAGGCATTATGAGAATTGCAACAATCAGAGGGCGGAATATAAGGAGCAAGTCAAAGAACTATCTTTCAGAGAAAAGTGGCATCTGAGCAAAATTGATGAACTAGTAAAGGAGAACGAAAAAATGCTTGAGCAAAATAACATGTTGAAAGAACAGCTTAAAGCCAAAGAGGAGAACAAAAGACGAATGATAACTGGCATTCCTGCACTTGTAGAGCGTATCTTTAACTGTCAGGCATTATCTCACATAATCCATGAGTTTGTTCGCCTTGCCAAATCAGTTGAACGGTTAAATTTTTTCAATTTTATGAATAGAAAACTACCAGAACTTCCAAATCCTCTGCCTGAGGTGATCACATCAAAGATTAATGAAAATGCCATTTCAGAAGCTGATGCAGCCGGTGCATCAATAGAAAATATGAAGTTTTCTGATCTTGAAAATCTTTGTAAAAGGCCAGATGTAACAATAGATGATGTATTGAATTATACTCCACAGGATGAATGAAACACTATGTTGTTATAAATCTGCTTTTTCATAACACTTAATATTGCACTTGGTTATGTATATTAGAAATATATGCTGTAACTTAGTAAGATTGTTGTAATGAACAATGCTCAAGATATTGAGATTGTACTTTGCAATCATTATAGTTATGAATATCAAAATCATATTCTCCGTCATACGCCTTCCGTCATGAAACTCATGAGAAAAAATTACTAATTACTTTCGCCGTTAAATATTTTGCTGGACACTATGATCCGTTTTTCATTTTGCTCTGCATTTTGTGTATATAAGTTGTGTCATGACATTTTTTGTAGATTCGTTTCATCGCTTCGATGCTTTAGTGAGTTCTACATGTCTCACTATCGATACAACCATTTTGAGTATGATTGTACTTCTACCACCGAAAGGCTCTCTTTCTTTCTGCGGGTAGGGATGACACACAACTATGTGACACCTGGGCTAAAAAATCCTTGGCCGGATAAAATTTGTGAAAAATATTGCCATAAGAATAATTGCTATTATTCATATTCTTAAAGAAATTTTTACATTTATGACTATATCTCATGCATTTGACAGTTGATCAAGCTGTCCATGCATATAGTGCTACTCATAAAATTTCTTTAAATTCATTGCATTCCAAGCTCTTTCATATTGCTCGCCGGAAGGCGCAGCAAGCATGTATGATCCATTCTGATTTACTTTCGTGACCTTATAAGGTCCTTCCCATTTTGGGGGTCGCTTTCCAAATTTGATTTGCCTGCTTACCTCATTATCACGTAGTACTAAATCACATACTTCAAACTGCACATGCTGCACTTTCTTGTTATAATATTTTGCCATTTTATGCTTGTGATCTGCTTGTCGGATGGTGGCCATCAACCTTCTTTCCTCCAACAAGTTGAGATTCTCCCTTAACGCCTCAGAATTAGCCTCAACATCAAATGCCATAATGCGTTGCATTGACACACATATTTCAGCCGGTATCACTGCCTCTATTCCATACACCAGTCTAAAAGGTGTTTCCCCCGTGCTCTGCTTTGGCGTCATCCGGTGTGCCCACAATACATTTGGCAGCTTATCCATCCATCCAGTTTGACTTAGACCCAACCGTGCCTTAATGCCAGCAACGATTTCCTTGTTGGTAACCTCCATTTGTCCGTTCGCTTGAGGATGAGCAACAGATGTAAAGTTTTGCTTTATGCCCAGCTCTTCACACCAACTCCGAAATGGATTTTCTGCAAATTGTTTGCCGTTATCGCTGACTATTTCATTTGGCACCCCATAACGGCATACAATATCATGCCAAACAAACTTCTTGACATTTTCTCCTGTGATTTTTGCTAAAGCCTTTGCTTCAACCCATTTCGTGAAAAAATCGATCGCTACCACCAAGAACTTAGCATTACCAGTGCTCCTATTGAATGGCCCCACAATATCAATAGCCCATTTACAGAACAGCCAAGCGGATGACACCGGTATTGTGACGACCCGGAAATTTCCGACCAAATTTAAACCTAACCTTTATATGTTTCCGACACGATAAGCAGAATTTGTAATGTTGAATCTCAAAAAGTTTGGAACTACATTCCTGTAATCAATTACCCTTTGACCGTGTTTGACGATTCACGAACAATTATGTGTATATAGATATGTATATATAATATATAATAACTGAAAACATTAACAAAGTATTTGATATATATGATACTTTACATGAACGTATTTGTTTCGATATATTTATCGACAGAATTAAGAGATAATATCAAATGATTGAATTATCAGATACATTATGATATGATTACGGGCCAATGTTATGAGGTCCACTGTGATTTAAGAAATCTATTCTTTTTGACAATATTCGCAAAATGGTAAAGTGATCTATAAGTAAGAACGTGGAGTGTAAATAACTTAGATGTTGGATATCGACAAGTTAAGTAACTCGACATTTTTCATTAAGATGATTTCACACGTTTATTAAACCTTTGGACTTTATCCCATGCTTCACCAACAGACTGTAATTTAAAAACTTGAAACCTATTATAAATATATATAATTCTACTTTTCTAAAATGTTTTATGATATAACGATTTAAATTAATATTAAATATATTTATTCGCGTATTATACGTACATAGTTTTATACTTTTACTATACTTTAACTTTACCTTTACTTTACTAGTACTTTACTTTTACTTTACTTTAACTTTAATAATTCACTTTAATAATTCATACTTTAATAATTCATACTTTAATAATTTACTTTAATAATTCATACTTTAATAATTCACTTTAATAATTCATACTTTAATAATTCACTTTAATAATTTACACTTTAATAATTCATACTTTAATAATTCACTTTAATAATTCATAGTTTAATAATTCACTTTAATAATTCAAAAATCTATTATAAATAGAATTCAATAGGTTTCAGTATTTCATAGAAACTTGAAAATATATTTCTCTAAACTCTCTCAATCGAATTACATATATATATTTACTTAGTATTATTTCAAGATATTATTAGTATACATAAAATACTACGACGGAGTTATATTCAGACGATTTCAAAATAAGTTTTCAAACGGGATAGAGCTAAGGAAATTATGGGTTATAGCTATGGAGGTTATGGGTATCTTTATAGGGCATTGCTCGTGAGGTCAACCTAACGTTTATCATTTTCGTTGCGTCTACGTACTTTCCTGCAATATTGAATCACAATATTGATACGTGAGCATTCATATCTTATTTTTTTTATATTCATAGTGTATCCCTGACTAGTGCTCGAGTATATATGATTATGCATGTTTGTATGCTTAGTTTCGTCATTAAATAGTTTATGATAAATCACGAATTTGATACATATGCTACTGAGATAAGGTATATGATATGCATGCCGTTAAAAAGCTAAAGAAAAATTAATAACTTTTCATTTAGAAATCGTGTGGGTTCGATGAACGGATTAAAAGATATGGCCAACTGAATTATTATTAATTTTAATATTATTATTAAAGCTATTATTATAATTGTTATCAGTTGATGTTATTACTAAAATTATATTTATTACTAAAAATTAATATTTTTATTGAAACTATCATTTTATTATTTGTATCATTATTATTATTATGAATATTATTTAATCAAATAAATATGCGTACAAAGATATTTTTAACACAAGTAATATAATTACATTAATAATACATACCACTATATTTTTATGATATCAAGTGAATTTTATAAATTTTTATTACTTGAGATATATAAAAGTATATTTTTTATCATATATGAATTTAAATATAAATTTTTATTTATTAATAAATGACTTGTATTATTTAGTATAATAAGATCTGATAAATATATTTAAATATATAAAACGACTATATATAAGTTATATAATAAACATGTATAGATTTTGGAAGTCATTTTGGGTTAAGTTGACTTTTGTTGACTTTTGCATGTCGGTCTCGAGCATTAGGATTGCGATACACTACGACTTGACCTAAATTGTTAGACAGATATTGACCAACATATAAATATATATACTTAATATAGGTTCGTGAATCCAAGACAAACCCTGCACTTGTTCAGTTCTGTCATATACATAATTGCTACGAAATACAGTATTGTGAGTTTTATTTGCTCCCTTTTTAATTGCTTTTGCAATATATATTTTTGGGCTGAGAATACATGCGTTGTTTTATAAATGTTTTACGAAATAGACACAAGTACTAAAACTAATTCTACGTGGGTTTAAACCAAAAATATACCCTTAGCTTGGTAACATTAAACTACTTGTCTATGTACGGTAGGCGCGAATCCTAAAGATAGATCTATTGGGCCTGACAAACCCCATCCTGACTATGGGATGCTTTAGTACTTCGAGGTTATATTAAACACACCTGATCTGGTGTACTTAAGAGGGTAAAACATGAACGTTAAGGCTTGTTACCGGGTGCCTACAACTTATAGAATACTTTTATACACTTGCGAGTGTACATATATTTATAAACGGAAATCTTGTGGTCTATTAATATATTGAAATGATTGATATGATAAACCTATGAACTCACCAACCTTTTGGTTGACACTTTTAAGCATGTTTATTCTCAGGTATTAAAGAAATCTTCCGCTGTGCATTAGCTCATTTTAAGGATATTACCTGGAGTCATTCATGACATACTTTGAAAGACGTTGCATTCGAGTCATTGAGTTCATCAAGATTAATATTAAGTCAATTATAGTTGGATGTAATATGAAATGGTATGCATGCCGTCAATTTTTGATGTAAAGAAAGTTTGTCTTTTAAAAACGAATGCAATGTTTGTAAAACGTATCATATAGAGGTCAAATACCTCGCGATGTAATCAACTATTGTGAATCGTTTATAATGTATATGAACGGATCCTTTCAGGTATCAAGTCATACTTTCGAAGACGCTGAATTGTACCATGCTTCTGACAATTCTCACATGTTTTTATGATTTCTGCGACATCCCGATAAAGGGAAGGCCAAAAATACCCTTGTCGCATGATCCGTGATGCCACAGTACGGAAACCGGAGTGTTGAGAATAAACTCCTTCATGCATTTCTTTGACCACTTTTAACGCTTCATCATCGGTTAAACATCTTAACAACGGACCATTGTATGACTTTCGATAAAGGACACCACTAACAATCTCATACATTGGTGCAGTCACTCTTATTCTTCTTGCTTCCGCCTTATCAACAGGTAACCATCCGTCATGCAAATATCTTAAATACGGAGTCATCCAAGTTTCCTTAGCTCCTTCAACTATTGCAATAATTGGTTTTCCATGTACTGATTTCTCCTTAAGTTCTTCAACCAACACTCGTTTGTGCAAATGATCAAAGGTTAAAGTAGCTAACTTGCTCAAGACGTCAGCTTTTTTGTTCTTATTTTGAGGGATTTGCATGACTTCAAGGTTATCAAATTTCTTTGAAATTGCTTCCACCAACTTTACATATTGCCTCATAGATGTATCCCTTGCATCGAACGTTCCATTAACATGCTGGGCAACAATTTGAGAATCAACATATGCTCGTAAATTTGTTATCCCCATTTCTACCGCTATGCGGAGGCCGGAGAGTAATGCCTCATATTCTGCTTCATTGTTTGAAGCATAAAAATAGAATTTCAATGGATAAGTATACTCTTCACTGTCTGGACTTGTTAAAACTAGCCCTGCACCTGTTCCCTCTTCACTGGATGCCCCAGCAGTGTGTAATTCCCACTCATGCTGTGATGGTGCCATTTTGTGTTCATACTCTACTTTTTCATTTGTCTCCAAGAGGAAATCTGCTAAAATTTGTCCTTTAACTGCATTTTGTGGAGCAAAATTGATCTCATACTCCCCCAACTTGATGGCCCATTTTGCTAAATGGCCAGATGATTCTGGACGTCAGAATATTTACTTCAACGGTTGATCTGTTAACACTAAGATGGGATGACCTTGAAAATATATTCGTAAACGTCGTGCAGTATGCACAAGGGCATAAACCATGCGGTGAAGTGGTGGATAATTTGTTTCACTAAGCTGCAACACCTTGCTAACAAAATATATAGGCATTTGCATGCCGTTCCGTTCTGCGATTAGGACAGAACTTATTGCTTCCTTTGAGACAGCTAAGTATAAAATTAGGGTTTCCCCCTCTTTTGGTGCTGTTAATGTAGGTAATGTTTTTAACAACTGCTTGATCTCTTGGAATGCATTTTCGGCTGCCGCCGTCCACACAAAATCTTTTTTATTTAAACAGCCCTTTAACACCTTCATGAATGGAAGTGACTTTTCAGATGCTCTGGAAAATAATCTTGTTAATGCTGCTAGACATCCATGTAACCGTTGAACATCCTTCTTGCTAGTTGGTGACTTCATATCTTCAATTGCTTGAATTTTCTTAGGATTAGCCTTAATTCCACGTTCTGTGACAATATGACCTAAGAATTTTCCCTCTTCCACACTAAACGTGCACTTCTTGGGATTTAATTTCATGTTAATTTTTCGCAGAGATGCAAAAGTTTCCTGTATATCTCGTAACATATTTTCTTCAGTATGACTTTTGATGACAATGTCATCAACATAAGCTTCTAAGTTTCGCCCAATTTGATACTTAAATTCCATATCAATAAGTCGTTGATATGTTGCTCCTGCATTCTTCAAACCAAAAGGCATTTTCATGTAACATAATATGCCGTCCGTCGTGTGAAAAGCCATTTTTTCTTCATCTTTTAAAGCCATTGGGATTTGATGATATCCCTTAGCAGCATCTAGGAAACATTTGAATCGATATCCTGCCAATGATTCAACCTTCCAATCAATTTCAGGTAAAGGATAATTGTCCTTTGAACATGATTTATTGATATCCGTGAAATCCACACACATCCGTCATGAGTTTTCTGGCTTCCTAACCATGACCGGATTGGCTACCCATGTCTGATATTTGACCTCTCGCAAGATCCCAGCATCCACCAAACTTCGTACCTCATCACGGAGGAATTTGCTTCTTTCTAGCGCCATGCCACACTTTTTCTGACAAACAGGATGTATGTTGGGATTCACGTTTAGCCTATGCTCTACAATTTCCCTTGGAACACCGGTCATATTAGACGGCTGCCTGCAAAAACGTCTAGATTTGTTGTCAAAATATTGTATAATTTTTCTTTACATTCGGCGGACAACGTGTGCCCAATTATGATTTTCTGATCTGGAAATTTAAGATTTTGTGAAATTGACCCATCATCATGTATGATTGGTTTAATTACTGCCTTTGTTACTTGAGAACACTCAATTGACTTCTGCCATTCTGCATATAACGTTGCTACTCCGCCTGGCGTTGGAAACTTCATCATACCATGTACAGTTGATGTTACAGCTCCAAACGTCATTAAAGCAGTTCTTCCCAAAATTATGTTGTACTGTGAATTTGCTTTAACCACCAAGAACTCAATGTTGGCTGTGCGTCTTAGGGGTGGCTTGCCCAAGGTTACTTCAAGCAGAATACTTTTTCAGACCAGGACGGCTCACTTATAAAACTTGCCAACGGCACATATGTTTCCTTCATTTTTTCTTGTACATCTTTGGGTAGCTGTATGAAGCAATGTTCATACATAATGTCTGCTCCAGCTCCTGTGTCAGTGTAAATGTTGCGTATTAAGCAATTAGCAACTCGCACTTCTATAACTACTGGACCATCGGATGGATTTGTGTTACACATAGAAGGAAATGATATTAATTGCTCTTCCCAATCTTCTAACACTTCTTCCTTCCTCCGTTGTCCAGCTTTCCATGGATGTATCATGCCCACTTCGATAGGTATGAATTCGTTATCCTCGCCTTCTTTATCAGTGTTGGTGAGATGATTCATCTTAATAATGGATGGCGCCATTGTTAACACCTATTTCCTTATGAGGTAAGGCTTAGTGTGTCAACAAGATACTAGAAGTAATCTAGCTATAGGAGGGCGGAGTGTTGCCGATTGATTTTTACCCTTAGGAAATAATCCCTGCAGACCCGGTTCACAAGTGTAGAAACTTGTGGGGTGGCTTAATCAATCTGTCATCCGTAGAGCGTAAAAGTGCTAGCCGGATGACTTCTAGTGAGAGAAAGTAGAGAGAGAAAGAGAGAGGGGAAGTCTCAGCTCTCAAAGTTATCAGAATGTCTGAACTGTGTAAAATGACGACCCATGGGGTCTATTTATAGTGTCAGATCCACCTGATTGTTTGGGGACACGTGTCAGATGATGATACATTCTGTTATTCGTGACCCGAAATTTATGCTGAAAGTGCCGTTCTCCAGCGAGGGCTTACATGCTAGGCGGCCTTCAGGGCTTACGCATGACAGAGCAGCCTGTACAACGGAGAACGCTGGATGGTTAACTCCACAAAACTGTTGTTTCCAGCCTTCTTGATGCTACTTTTATGCAACCATTATGCCTTTTATGCGTGTATTCGATAGGATACACCATTAATAATTAAATGCTAACATCAATAATTATAAACCATGGTTAACCAATATTCACAAGGGAATTACTTCGCGTTCGAGTCACCGATGTTCATAACAACCGTTAGTGCCTAAAAACGGCTATGGTATGCCAACCCCCGAGGTGTTCCAAAAATGGCTATGGCATCACCCCAAGTGTTCCAAAACGGCTATGGCATCACTTAGTCATCGTATGAGTATAGAAAAGCTATTACTCACACCATGTGCACAAAACGGCTATGTGCACAATTATCTAATGTGGACAAAATGGCTATGCCTCACATCTATGGTCACAATACGGCTATGTGACACCATCAATACGGGCAATTAAATCATATACATACGTACATACATAGATATTTCAATCACCTTATCGTCTTTCTGAGATTCCAAGAATAAACTTGCAACCTTCAAAGTAATTCACCTAATACAATTAATGCCCAATTAATACACATAACAAGTTGGACTATTTTCTAACTACCCTCACTAGTGCATTTATGACCCAAAAGGGTATTTATGACCCATTTGCACTAGAATTATCCAATAAGGCCAAGATCCACCGCTTAACTACTAAAAGCTAGCGATTAAAGTCTATTAATATTAACTAACACAAGTTAGGGTATTTTCTTACCCAAATTAACCCACTAGGTCAAACTTACCCATTTAACCCATTTCAAGTTAATCACGACCCAAATAACAAATCGTTCACTAACACCTAAGTATGCTAGTGACTCAACAACACAAACAACCTTACAACTTCAAATTTCATGGCTAAACCCAAGACTTCAAACCTTACGGTTTCCATTCAACTAGTTTACCCGAAAATCGCCCATTTAACCCTAATATAGGTCTTACAACAAAACCCATAACCAAATCACTAGTCATAAAACAACCAAAAATTGAAACTCGGAACACTTACCACTACTATCAAATCGTAGCTAAGAACGAGGAGAACAACTTTCCTTCACGCACCAAGAAACAAATCATAAATCTTCACCTTCAAATCTCACTTTGAATCTAAGAGGGTTTTATGTTTTGGGAGAAAAGAGAGAAAAAAAAGAGAAAAGAAATGAAGAAAAAGATATTTGTGGCTAGGATTTAGTGCCACAATCTGATCCACATGCGAAAAGTCAAAGATACCCTCGACCTACCCTTTTTAAAAACTGAAAATCGGATCAGATCTGCAGGAAGGTTGCGGCACGACCCTTCTTGCTCGTGGAGCGGTTTTTAAGTGAAACTTCAAACTGGTTACATGCCCTCCTGATCTTGATTCACTTGCTTTTCTCGCGGCGCGGCCCCAGCCTCCACGGCGCGACCGTGGGCATTATTTGTCCACTTTTCATCAATTTGTTCCAACTATTGTTTACACAACTCGTACACTCCATTCTCGCTTCGTATATCTACCTAGACTTCACCACAAAGTCTCACTCGATATACATATATACATTCTCATGTGTATATATATTATACATGTATATATATTAATACCTTCATAACCTATGCATATACTTATACATGTATACATTCTCATGTGTGTGTGTATATATATATATATATATATATATATATATATATATATATATATATATATATATATATATCTTGTGTACTCCATATACAGAACGTATATTGTCACACCCCCAAATAGGGTCTGGGGTATTTGTGACTAATTATATCAAATCACAGTTGTATAAACGAGAACGAATCTATATGAGACGTTTTATTGAGTTTTGCAGCAGAAGATAAATAGATTACATTGTGTTTAGAGCATTAAATATTTTTAAATGAATTGGTAAGTAATGCATGAAGACTCCAAGCATGGCAAGAAATCATCATCAAAGCAGCAGATATACAGCGGAAGCAATATTTAAGTACCTGAGAATAAACATGCTTAAAAAGTCAACACGAGGTTGAGTGAGTTCATAGGTTTGTCATAAATAATGATTTCAGTAATAGATAGAGTAGACCACAGGATTCCAGTTCAATAAATAAATAAATACACCGCAGTGTATAAAAGCATTCTATGTTGTGAGCACCCGGTAACTAGCCTTAACAAAGTTTTTTACCCCATGAGTTATAATAATAGGTACACCGAATCAAGTGCATGTTTGTTAACCTCGAAGTACTAAACACCTGTTCTTCTAAGGTAATATAAATCCTTGACTAGTACAACATACTGGGTGGGCGTGTTAAACCCGATAGATCTATCTTTAGGATTCGCGCCACGGTACAATGACCAATGTTTAAAGTTACCAAGCTAAGGGATTTTTGATTCAAACCCACGTAGAATGAAGTTTTGTACTTGTGTCTATTTTGTCAAACAGCTATAAAATAGGGCATGTATTCTCAGCCTAAAAATATAGATAAAAAGGGGGCAAATGAAACTTACGATACGATACGATAGTTTTATAGTAAATATGCATATGACGGCACTGAACAAGTGCAGAGTTGACCTCGGATTCACGAACCTATATCAAGTATACATATTAACACATATACTTGTAATCGAATAAGTTTATATATATTATTTAACTTGTTATATATTTCTATATATATATATATATATATATATATATATATATATATATATATATATATATATATATATATATATATATATATATATATATATATATATAATATATATATATATATATATATATTCTATGTATAAGTATTTGTTGGATAAAATAATATTAATAATGTTAATGAATAAAGAGTTGTATTATTTTGTAATAACAATAATAATACTAGTAGTAATAATGATAATAATTATAATAATAATATAGTTTTGATGATAGCAAAAATGATAATTTTTGTAAAAATGATAATAACGATAATAATTTTAATAATAACAATAATAATAATAATAATTACACTTTTGTTAAAAATAATAATAATAGTATTATTAATTATAAAATGATACTAATACTAATATTAATAAATTGTGTTATTTTCATAATAATAATAATAATAATAATAATAATAATAATAATAATAATAATAATAATAATAATAATAATAATAATAATAATAATAATAATAATCATAATCTTAATAATGATAATAATATTTAAAATGATAAAACTAATAATAATACAATAATAATACTAATAATAATAATAATAATAATAATAATAATAATAATATTTGATAATACTAATAATTTTTAAATAATAATACTAGTAATAATAATGATATTATCATAAATTATGTTAATGATAATAATAATTAATAATGAAAATTAATAATAACAATAATAATAATGAAAATAATAATAATAATAATAATAATAATAATAATAATAATAATAATAATAATAATAATAATAATAATAATAATAATAATAATAATAATAATAATAATAATATGAGAACTGCCTTATAAAGCTTTTTCCAAAAATATATGCCACACACCGGGATCGAACCCGAGACCTCACGTTTACACACAAACACACCCAACCATCACTCTGCTGCTTACATTTCTGTTTTAATACCCCAAACAAATTTATATAACTTTAACTGTGTTATCTTCTTCTTCTTCACTTATGACATCGACTAGTGAATCAACCATAGTAGTGAATTCTTTGGTTTATTTTAAGACTTTTAATTGAAACAGAAACATCTTAAAGTGTTTAATCTGTAGAAAATAAAAAAGAAGAAAATTTTTTTATGAAAACTGCTACTGCAGTTCGTAACTTTAAAAAAAATTGATTTTTATTTTTAAGAATGTTTTAGATGATGCTTATAAAATGAAATATGTTTTAAATCATACCTAGAAACGTTATGATTCATTAATTTCAACAGAAACAACCTACAATTTTTCAATTTGATCTTTAAACATTCGTTTGACTTTTTATTTCAAAATGTTGACTTCAAAATTAGAATTCGATAGAAAGAATTAGAATACGAAATTTTGCAGAAAGATTGAGTGGATGATTCCTAACAAAACCACATTTAAGGATTTTGAAAGGGATTTCAATTTAGAGCTTTTGACAAAATGAGACAAGACAGAGGTTGTCGACTTCTTCTTCTTCTTTTTTATTATAAAAATTTCTATTTTAATTCTCTCAAATGTAGTAGATGATTTATAATGTATGAGTGATTGATTAACTAACAACCATTTGTTTTGTATCATAATTGTAGTCGACATAATCAAAATCAGGAGGAAAGAAAAATATAAAAAAATTATGAAGCAGGTGTAAAAAATATATAAAAAAATAAAAGCAGATTTAATAAAAATATATATTATTGGTACATTATTTTTGACATTTTAATTTATTTTTATTGATATTATTATTAAATATATTAATAAATATATTAATAACTAATTAATAAATATATTAATAATAATAATTTGATAATATTATTAATAATAATAAAAGTAATAATAATGATAATAATAATAGAAATAATAATAATGATAATAATAATCATAATAATAAAATGATATTAATAATAATAATAATCACAATAATAGTAAATAATAGATAATAATAATATTTACTAAATATCAAAATAATATTAATATTAAGAATGATATTTAAAAATGATAATAATCATAGTAATATTATTATTAATATAACAAATTGTGGTTATTAAATCTGATGTTAACATTATTATTAATGTTAATAATAATGATGAAAGTGATATTATGATATTTTTATTATACTTAAATTTAATATGTACATATTATTAATCATTTAATAAATAATTATATATTATATAATAACTTTTATTGATTATTTAATATTTATATTTAGTTGTTCGTGAATCGTCAAAATTAGTCGAAGTTAGGTTTAAATTTAGTCAAAAAATTTTGAGTTGTCACAGTACCTACCCGTTAAAAGAAATTTCGCCCCGAAATTTTAGTAGTTGTCATCAGTCGGCGTTGTTTGTAAACAGGTGAGGATATTTTCGTTTTATTTGGTCTTCACATTCCCAGGTATGCTCGGGGCCTTGCGTGAATTCCAACAGATAGAATATTGTTTGTTTCGAGCGTTTTAAATCATACGAACCATAATTTCTATAGGTTCTTCTATGAAGTGCATTTTATCATTAATGCGGAGGTTATCTAAAGGATTAACAAGAGTGTCATCGATTAGGTTTTCTCAAAAAGGATTGATGATATTTTACAAGTCATTTCAGTAAATTGGATACATGATATGTGTTATGAATAATATTTAGCTTATTTAAACCTTGAGTGTTTATGCCACAATATTAGGGCAGACAAACAGAGAGGAGTTCGTGTAAATCACGGTCATAAAATTTGATAGAGATCGTCATTGTTTACAACAAGAATGATGAATATTAGTTGAAAAATAGAGTTTTATCAACATTGGGTAATATGGATGGAACGATTCGATTACAGGAAGTGTATAAACGAAGCTATCATAAAAGATTGAAATGAGGATATTAAATGTTCGCCTTAACTTTTGACGTAGTCACGATTGATTTTCGGAATTCAAGGAATTAAAGAAAATCTTCGTAATCTATAAGATTTGATTCTCCGGTAACTTAGGAAGTTAGGATTTCTTTAATTAAATGCGGTGAATTGCCTCGATTGCTATGTCTGAAATTTTGCTATAAATTAGCTTCTTCCGTTTCATTATCTTCACCACTTCTATACTTTATTCCTCAATTCATACTTCTAAAAGATTTTTTAATATGCTCAATCCCGTATTGATACTTATTATTATATTGACCATATATGCAGTCATTCTTCTTTTTCATTTACCACCCGAGGAATCTGTTTACTTTTACTATGCTCTTGGTTTTATAGTGTTTTTAGTTCTCCCGTGTCTTTATATCGCTATACACATTGATATATATTGTTTGTAGTTTCTGTGTTGTTATCGGGCTTTATATTTTCCCTTGTATGTCGGAGCTCTATGCTCTTCTTTTCTCTTTTCGACTTTAAGTAAAGCGAGTAATGGTCCAGAATTCATAGGTATGAAGTTTCGAATAAACATAATTAATGTTCTAAGAAAGGAATAGCACGATCTTGATTTGTCAAATTACCAGATAGAACTATCAAGAATATATGTTCTTGATATGTTTAGAGATCAGGTAGAATGTAAGAATTTAAGAGTCGTGTAACATGGCAAATGATGATTGTAAGGTCTGTGAATCATCATCTTCCATTAAGAATTTAGCATGACTTACCATAATATAACCACATTGGCCTGACGTCATTATATTATAATAACTCATGCTTCAATTCCCAACACCACTTCAAAACGTTAATAATTTAAACTTGAATTTTACATAATATAGAAACTAAAACAGTTTCCTTTATGATGTAATACAGATAGCACGAAGAGATAAATAATCTTGGACAAGAATATTTATGAAGATATCTTCAGAAATATCGAGGATATTTATAACGAAAGATACGATTATTTATTAGAATTTCTAAAATTGAAGGATAATGAAGAAATTCTTCTGTAAGGATTTAGAATACGTAAAGAGAACTTTTGTGGTTTTCATCAGAAATAGAATAATCTAGATTCTTTTATTATAGGTTTAGTCCTTGTGATTTATCCACAGTCTCCTTCATAGTTTGGTCAACCCATTTTCCAGTACCAAATTTTCTATTGAGCGTTTCCAACACTCCATTATTTATTATCAAGCTTTTGGCCATTAAGACCATCTATAGCTTTTACTGCTTCGTCAACATTATCAAGATTAACGAATCTGAATCATTGGTTATCAATCCAAAGTGTTTTCGAAATTTAGAGTTGAAATGTTTATGCGTAGGGTGTATCCATCAATGGATCTAATGGTTGACGAATAGACTTTGTTGATTTCAAAAGTAAAGAATGATAATTTCGGTGTTTGATGTGATAATTCATCGCAGAATACTAATGAATATAATTCATGAATATAGTGATCTTTAGGAAGATAACACTTGCTAAAGCTTTACTTGGATTCTGATATGCCAAAATTAGAATATGTAATTGAATTTGTATGAAAATGGTTGTTCTTTAGTGAACAGATACATATATCTTGTGAATGTAAGTAGTATAGTTAATGACTTATTGAATCAGAATTGAAGAATGTACAATGTAACATATTAATGTGATATATAAATATTTCTGGGGTATTACCTACCCGTTAAAATATTTTCACAATTAACAGTTTCTACAAAGATTTTTTAATTATAATCTTTATGAAAATATACATTCATATATATATTCTTCATATATAATATAGATTTAATTAGTTAATATAATATTAAACTCATTTGATTTGCGGTGAAACGAGGATAAATAATCTCCAAAACTTTTGAGATTACATAATTGTCGCAGAATATTTCATTAATGAAGTTATGAATCAATACTTCATCGTTCATTGTTATTGATATACCTCGGTATATGATGTTGGTGCTCGTGGAATTCTTGTGAAATTCGCAAGGCACTAATGATGTTTTCTAAAAAGTTTCGAGTACATCAAAAATGGAAGTGTAAAATCAAACGTATTCGAATAATACACTTAATTTATTATGAAATGGAGTTCATGGTGTTGAAGTAGTGATTAACGAGTGTTAAGTCATTAACGAAGGATGTACATCATAGCATATTAGTGATATGATTTAACCAAGTAGTACATATTAGTTAGGATTCACACGTAATAGCTTAGTACGAAAAGATTTATTATTGTTCCAAACCATATATATATATATATATATATATATATATATATATATATATATATATATATATATATATATATATATATATATATATATATATATATATATATATATATATATAAAGTATACATATATAATTCTTCAGGAAGAGTGAGTCAATACATCTTAACTCATTATTACTAATATTCCTTGGTATCTATGGGGCGTATGATGTTGATGTTTGAGGTACCTAGTGTGATGTTGAGGCATGAGATGCAGATGTTGTTGTTGGTGAAGCTGATGATGTTGGTGGTGATGCTGATGGTGCTTACGATACTTGTGGTGTTGGTGATATTGGTGGTACTGATGGTACTAGTGGTGCTAGTTATGTTGCTGGTGTTGCTTGTGGTACTTGGGTAGTAGGTGTGAGCCTAGCTTCTAAATCGTGCACTGTTTCCTCCAGGGTTTCTACTTTATGCTCGAGTCTATGGATTTGTTCTACCCATTCCTCCGTAAGGTTTGTCAATTATTGATATTTAGTTCGAAGTCTTCTAACTTCTTCTAATAACCCTATCTAGTTAGAATTCGGGAGTAGAGGACGAATACTATCTTGGGCTACTGATAATGCTAAAAACGAACATATATTTCATAGCATTATTCCTCAAGAAAGACAAGCTTTTAGTTGCAAATGTTCTATTTACAAGTGATATTCGTTTAAATAATAAAAGGTGAAGACAAAAGACAGATTCGACGATTTGAAGACGCAAACGACCAAAAAGCTCAAAAGTACAAAAGACAATAAAAAAGGTTCCAATTATTGATAAGAAACGTCTCGAAATTACAAGAGTACAAGATTCAAAACGCAAAGTACAAAATATAAAATTGTACGCAAGGACGTTCGAAAATCCGGAACCGGGACCAGAGTCAACTCTTAACGCTCGACGCAACGGACTAAAAATTACAAGTTAACTATGTATATAAATATAATATAATATATAATTAATTATATTAATTATATATATATATTATATTTATATATATAAAACCGTCGGCAGAGAAACTTCAAGGGTGTGAGCTGTAAATACATCCTCCGCGACTCGCGGAGTTTGAAGAGCATTTTGCCGCGAGTCGCGGAGCCCCAATTTTCAACTCTGGCTATAAAGCCAACCGAATTCTGATCAAATTTCATATCTTTTTTCTTCCTCTTCATACGTAAAACTTATATATATATATAATTTATATTTTAATTTTAATTTTAAATCCTAATAATAAGGGTATGTTAGCGAATGTTGTAAGGGTGTAAGTCGAAATTCTGTCCGTGTAACGCTACGCTATTTTTAATCATTGTAAGTTATGTTCAACCTTTTTACATTAATGTCTCGTAGCTAAGTTATTATTATGCTTATTTAAAACGAAGTAATCATGATGTTGGGCTAATTATTAAAATTGGGTAATTGGGCTTTGTACCATAATTGGGGTTTGGACAAAAGAACGACACTTGTGAAAATTAGACTATGGGCTATTAATGGGCTTTATATTTGTTTAACTAAATGATAGTTTGTTAATGTTAATATAAAGATTTACAATTGGGCGTCCCTATAAATTACCATATACACTCAATCGGACACGATGGGCGGGGTATTTATATGTATGAATAATCGTTCATTTAACCGGACACGGGAATGCATTAATAGCCACTAGAATAATTAAAACAGGGGTGAAATTACATTCAAGGGTAATTGGTGTAATTGTTAACAAAGTAGTAAAACCTTGGTTTACACGCAGTCGATAACCTGGTGTATTCATTAAACAAAGTATTAAAACCTTGTTACAATTCGAATCCCCAATTAGTTGGAATATTTATCTTCGGGTATAATAATAATTTGACAAGGACACTTGCAATTTATATTTATGACTGATGGACTGTTATGGACAAAAACCAGACGGACATATTAAATAATCCAGGACAAAGGACAATTAACCCATGGGCATAAAACTAAAATCAACACGTCAAACATCATGATTACGGAAGTTTAAATAAGCATAATTCTTTTATTTCATATTTAATTTCCTTTATTTTATATTTAATTGCACTTCTAATTATCGCACTTTTATTTATTTTATTTTATCGCACTTTTAATTATCGTACTTTTTAATTATCGCAAGTTTATTTTATCGCACTTTTATTATTCGCAATTTCATTATCATTATTTACTTTACGCTTTAATTTAAGTCTTGTATTTATTTTATATTTTACATTAGGTTTTAACTGCGACTAAAGTCTTAAAATCGACAAACCGGTCATTAAACGGTAAAAAACCCCCCTTTATAATAATAATATTACTTATATATATATTTGTATTTTTATAAAAGTAAACTAATATAGCGTTGAGCTTTGTTTAAAGATTTCCCTGTGGAACGAACCGGACTTACTAAAAACTACACTACTGTACGATTAGGTACACTGCCTATAAGTGTTGTAGCAAGGTTTAAGTATATCCATTCTATAAATAAATAAATATCTTGTGTAAAATTGTATCGTATTTAATAGTATTTCCTTGTAAAAAAATAATACTATTTTATATACACCTCGCTTTGACATCAAGTATTTTTGGCGCCGCTGCCGGGGACACTCTTAAACGCCGGAAGCGCAACGCTAATATAAAAAAAAAAAAAAAAAGATTTTTAGTTACTTTTATTAAAAGTCGTTTTTGTAAAAATACGTTTTAATTATTCGAAAAATATAAAAAGAAAAACAAAAATATAAGCATTTTTAAGATTTTGTTAAATATTTAAGTTTTATAAGTTTCTTTATTTCTATTTTAGTTTATAAAAATATAAGTTTTATTTTAAAATCTTTTATTTATTTAAAAAACAGAAAACAAAAAATAAAAAAAAAATAAAGAAAAACGCGTAAAAATTATCAGCTGTCAACTGAATTCCTGAACCCCGCGACTCGCGGGGTTTTCCTCATTAATCACCGCGACTCGCGGAGGCCATCTGACACACGGACAAAAACCCTAATCAAGCATTGATTACGGGTTATTTTTAATTATTATTATTATTAAAACCTAATTATTATTATTATTATTATTAGTTTTAATTTTACTTTTACTTTTTATTTATATATTTTAGTTTATTTTGTTTTATTAAAATTGTAAAATTAATAGTTTAATAAAATAAATAATATAAAAATAATATTTTTATAAAAATTGTACTTTTTACAATTTTTTTTTGTATATTTTTATATTTTGTACCTTTTTAATCGTTGTAGCGTAATATTTGTATTTTTTTAGCTCATATTTAATTTTAAACTTAGTTTTTGCTATAGTTATTTTTACTCCTAGATTTTTAGGCTTTGCCGTAGAATTCCTTAAGTGCTTTTTCTTTAGACTAAGATTTAGGTGCTTTAGAATTTTGCGACGCCATTTTAAGTTTTAGTTTCTTTTTAAGTTATTTTCATTTGGGATTTAGTTTTTCCTGTAAGCTTTAATATTTTTAGACACCTTTTACTATGTACCAATTATCATTCCAATTAGTAATTTCAATTTGCGATTATAATTTTAAGTTAGTTGTAGTAATAAGGTTAGGTTAGTCAAGTATTTTTAAGTTTTTATAAGTTTCTTTTATTTTTCCGTCACTTTTTATTTTTCAACCATTTTTTTTTCCTTTTCGATTTTTTTTCGACGAACTCTTTTTCTCTCTTATTTCTCGCTATTCTAGTTTTTAGGACTTAGAATTTTTTCTACTTCTTATCTAAATTTCTTAAAATTACGAAAATTTATTTGAAGTGGTTAAATTGATAGACATCAAAATTTTCTGGTTCGTAGTAATAGTTGGATTTGTACGTGGACCGGGTTATTGGAGCCAAACAGTCCTCAATTATATTGAGACCAAACGAATCCTGCCCCTCTGCTGCATCTTTTGGCTATTCGAAACGTGGGCAAAATCAGAAAAGTCTATTGATTGGATAACTTATTATAATTTTTCTTTCCTTTTAAAAACTAATAGGATATTCAGTGAATGCACCGAGCAAGACGTTCACCACCTTTTGTACGTTCACCACCTGTAACTCGATCAAGACATCGTTTAACAAATATAACCGCCGTTGATTTTTCTTTAGAATCGTCATCCAGTAGACCAAGTACTTCAGTTCAAATTTCCGATAATCCATTTTTTGAACCCAACCTCACAATTGAGAATCCAGAAAATATTCAGGAACGGTTCATAGATCCTGAACCATTAAACTTTCCTCCGGAACCACCAATCATTCAAACAGAGATTGTTGAGGAACGAACCATTAAATCAGAATCATCTATTGATACCGATTCAACAAATTCAATTATGGAGAATCTGGAACCTTTAAGTATGGAAGACCGAATGAGAGCTAAACGCACTGGCCAAGGTCACGCAATTACTCATCCAGACATTAATGCGCCAGATTATGAAATCAAAGGACAAATTCTACACATGGTGACTAATCAATGCCAATTTAGTGGTGCGCCGAAGGAAGATCCAAATGAACATCTACGTACCTTTAATAGGATCTGCACACTATTTAAAATCCGAGAAGTGGAGGATGAACAGATATATCTCATGTTATTTCCCTGGACTTTAAAGGGAGAAGCCAAAGATTGGTTGGAATCGTTACCTGAAGGGGCGATCGATACATGGGACGTTTTAATTGACAAATTTCTTAAACAATTCTTTCCTGCATCTAAAGCCGTAAGACTTCAAGCAGAAATTGTTACGTTCACACAGAAGCCAAATGAAACTCTATATGAGGCGTGGACAAGATATGGAAAGTTGTTAAGAGGATGTCCGCAACATGGTTTAGACACCTGTCAAATAGTACAAATATTCTACCGAGGATGCGACATCACTACAAGAAAAGATATAGATATAGCAGCTGGTGGTTCTATTATGAAGAAAACCGAAACTGATGCTTACAAAATTATTGATAACACTGCTTCCCACTCACATGAGTGGCACCAAGAAAAAGACATCATTAGATCATCTAAAGCAGCTAGAGCCGATTCTAGCCATGACTTAGATTCCATTTCGGCAAAGATAGATGCTTTCGAGAGACGAATGGAAAAGATGACTAAGGATATTCACTCAATACGAATTAGTTGTGAGCAGTGTGGAGGACCACATTTGACAAAAGATTGTCTAAGTATTGAATTAACAATGGAACAAAGAGAGAATATTTCATACATAAACCAAAGGCCTGGAAATAATTATCAGAATAATTATCAACCGCCAAGACCGATTTACAATCAAAACCAGAATTATAACCGAAATATTCCATACAATAACCAACAAGGTCCTAGCAATCAACAAGTATCCAATAATACTTACAATCAGCAAAGACCAAATTTTCAAAACAAACCACCACAACAAACCGATGATAAAAAGCCGAATTTAGAAGATATGATGACAAAGCTAGTTGAAACTCAAACGCAGTTTTTCACATCTCAAAAACAAACCAATGAACAAAATGCTCAAGCATTTAGAAATCAACAAGCTTCTATTCAAAATCTGGAACAAGAAGTAAGTAACCTAGCAAGGTTAATAGGTGAAAGAAAACCGGGAAGTTTACCGAGCGATACAAACGCTAACCCCCGGAATGAAACAGCTAAAGCCATTACCACAAGAAGTGGTACAACACTTAAACCACCTGAAATACCTGTAACTTCTGATGAAACTATTCCTACTCCACAAGAACCACAACCTGATCAAGATAAGGAAAAAGAACCGGTAGTTGAAAAGGTTAATGAAGATAACACAGTTAAGGATAAACCTTATGTTAAACCATACCAACCACCACTTCCTTACCCGAGTAAAATGAAGAAAGAAAAACTTGAAGCCGAGCAATCCAAATTCTTGGATATGTTTAAACAGATAAATGTAAATCTTCCTTTCATTGATGTGATTTCAGGAATGCCAAGATATGCTAAATTCTTGAAAGATCTAATCACGAATAGAAAGAAAATGGAAGAACTCTCGGCTGTTACTATGAATGCTAATTGTTCAGCAGTGCTGTTGAATAAGATACCAGAAAAATTATCTGATCCAGGAAGTTTCACAATTCCATGTTTTCTGGGTAGTCTTAGTTCAATAGAAGCATTGGCAGACTTAGGTGCTAGTATAAATCTAATGCCGTATTCACTATACGCTAAACTAGACCTTGGAGAATTAAAACCAACCAGAATAAGCATACAACTAGCCGATAGATCAATAAAATATCCTAGAGGGATAATGGAGAACATGCTAGTTAAAGTTGGTACTTTAGTATTTCCAGTAGATTTTGTTGTTTTGGACATGGAAGAAGATTCTCAAGTTCCTCTCATATTAGGAAGACCATTCTTAAACACGGCTAAAGCAATGATAGACGTGTTCGGTAAGAAACTGACCCTAAGTATAGAGGATGAGAGTGTTACCTTTTCAGTTGATAGAGCAATGCAACAACCACAATCTGCAGATGATACATGTTATTATATTCAAACTATAGATGCACATGCAGAATTATTAGAAGAATTTCTAGAATTACAAGGAACAGGAGAATGTTCTTTAGGAGAAGGTAATGAACCAATTGATGAAGCTGAAATGTTAGCTACACTTATAGCTAATGGATATGAACCAAAAACAGAAGAAATTCAAATGCTAAAAGAAGAAGACAGATATCGATATAAATCATCGATAGAAGAACCTCCGAAATTAGAGTTAAAGCCACTTCCAAACCATTTGGAATACGCTTATTTACATGGTGAATCTGAATTACCTGTAATAATATCGTCTTCTCTTACTGAAAATGAGAAATCACAACTCATTTCTGTGTTGAAAGCTCATAAACCAGCCATTGCATGGAAGATTCATGATATTAAAGGAATAAGTCCTTCGTATTGCACACATAAAATCCTTATGGAAGAAGGTCATAAAACGTATGTGCAACGCCAACGAAGACTAAATCCTAATATGCAAGATGTAGTTAAGAAAGAGATTATTAAACTGCTAGATGCAGGTTTGATATATCCAATCTCTGATAGTCCATGGGTAAGCCCAGTTCAATGCGTACCTAAGAAGGGTGGTATGACTGTCATTACAAATGAGAAAAATGAGCTTATTCCTACTAGGACTGTAACAGGATGGCGTGTATGTATTGATTATAGAAAATTAAATGACGCCACCAGAAAAGATCACTTTCCCTTACCTTTCATAGATCAAATGTTGGAAAGATTAGCCGGAAATAGTTACTATTGTTTTCTAGATGGATTTTCCGGATATTTTCAAATTCCAATAGCACCCGAAGATCAAGAGAAAACCACATTCACGTGCCCTTATGGTACTTTTGCTTACAAACGCATGCCATTTGGACTTTGTAACGCCCCTGCAACCTTTCAAAGGTGTATGATGGCGATTTTTCACGACATGATAGAAGAATGCATGGAAGTATTCATGGATGACTTTTCAGTCTTCGGTGATACATTTAAATCATGTCTAGTTAATCTGGAACGAATGCTAATTAGATGCGAAAATCAAATCTAGTACTTAATTGGGAGAAATGCCATTTCATGGTTAAAGAAGGCATCGTTCTTGGACATAAAATTTCAAAAGAAGGAATTGAAGTGGATAGAGCTAAAGTAGATGTAATTGCTAAACTTCCACATCCCACCAATGTTAGAGGAGTTAGGAGTTTTCTAGGGCATGCCGGTTTTTACCGACGTTTCATAAAAGATTTTTCTAAAATTGCCACTCCTATGAATAAACTCCTAGAAAAGGATGCGCCATTTATCTTTTCAGATGAGTGTATCAAATCTTTTAATATTCTTAAAGAAAAACTCACTAATGCGCCGATCATGATAACACCAAATTGGAATCTACCATTTGAACTAATGTGCGATGCAAGTGATTTTGCAATGGGAGCCGTTTTAGGACAAAGGATTGAAAAACGATTTCAACCTATATATTATGCTAGTAAGACATTACAAGGAGAACAAACGAACTATACAACCACTGAAAAAGAACTCCTTGCTATTGTCTTTGCATTTGACAAATTTCGATCATATCTAGTTCTAGCAAAAACGGTGGTCTATACCGACCATTCTGCTCTTAGATACCTATTTTCAAAACAAGATGCTAAACCAAGATTAATCCGTTGGATCTTACTCTTACAAGAGTTTGATATTGAAATCCGAGATAAAAAAGGAGCAGAAAATCTCGCCGCTGATCATCTTTCTCGTCTTGAAAATCCCGAATTAGAAGTTCTGAATGAATCGGCCATACAAGACAACTTTCCTGATGAATATCTATTGAAGATAGATTATAAAGAAATCCCATGGTTTGCAGACTATGCAAACTACTTAGTTTGTGGATTCCTTGAAAAAGGATTATCGTACCAAAGACGAAAGAAATTCTTCAGTGATATAAAACACTATTTCTGGGAAGATCCACATCTGTTTAAAAGTTGTCCCGATGGAATAATACGCCGATGTGTATTTGGAGATGAAGCCAGTAAAATATTAAACCATTGTCACACAGGACCAACAGGAGGGCATTATGGGCCTCAACTAACAGCAAGAAAAGTTTATGAAGCTGGATTCTATTGGCCTACAATTTACAAAGACGCGCACCTTCTTTGCAAATCCTGTGATGCATGTCAAAGGACCGGAAAAATAAGTCAACGTGATGAAATGCCACAAAATGTCATCCAAGTATGTGAAGTATTTGACATTTGGGGTATTGACTTTATGGGTCCATTTCCAAAATCTCATAATAATCTATATATACTCGTAGCCATTGATTATGTATCTAAATGGGCGGAAGCACAAGCTCTTCCAACTAACGATGCACGAGTTGTAGTCAACTTTTTAAAACGTCTTTTTGCAAGGTTTGGAACACCGAAAGCTTTAATAAGTGATCGGGGTACTCATTTCTGTAATAATCAACTTGAGAAAGTTCTTAAAAGATATGGAGTAACTCATAAAATCTCCACCGCATATCATCCACAAACAAGTGGACAAGTTGAAAATACCAACCGAGCTTTAAAACGTATTCTAGAGAAAACCGTAGGATCAAATCCGAAGGAATGGTCCATTAAATTGGAGGATGCACTCTGGGCTTTTAGAACAGCCTACAAAACTCCAATTGGAACCACACCTTTTAGACTTGTTTATGGAAAAGCATGTCATCTTCCAGTAGAAATTGAACACAAAGCATTTTGGGCTTTGAAGACATGTAATCTTGATTTACATGAAGCCGGACGTCTACGATTAAGTCAACTAAACGAATTAGAAGAATTAAGACATGAAGCATACGAAAATTCGTTAATCTATAAAGAAAGAACGAAGAAATGGCATGATAAAAGAATCAGAAGTTCAAAAGAATTTAAAGAAGGAGACAGAGTTCTTCTTTTCAATTCACGATTCAAGCTATTTCCTGGAAAATTGAAATCAAGATGGTCTGGACCATTCATAGTCAAAAGAGTTTTCCCATACGGAACGATAGAATTAATAAATTCAAATGGGATTGAATTTAAAGTTAATGGTCACAGAGTTAAACATTACATACATGGTCCGGTGGAAGTCGACAACGAAGTTAATCACAATTTCGACACCACAGCTAACTAAGTGTGGGGAGAATAAAGTCTTTAAAGGATAATATGTATTTCTGTTAGAGTTAGATTGTCTGTTTTCGTGTAGTTCTCGAAAATGGAACACGTATGGTCTTTCCCTAGCAGACCCTAAAGAACTAGTCTTCTCCCCCCATTCTGAATTTTTATTTTTTTTAGGTTTTTACGAAATGAAGACTGCCTGTGAACTAAACCATGGTCTAATGCTACACGCTTTGATCACTAAAAGAAATAATGACATACTACCGAGTGAATTAGTATCAGTAATCAGAGAAAGAATGGACGGAGTTAGAAAAGGATCCAGATGCGAAGATAATAAGTTACAATTTGGTAAAGGAAAATCAAAATCCGCAGCGAAAAGAAGAGCACGACACCTAGAACGATGTCACAAATGCGGAAAATGGTCACATGGAGGTAAATGTTCAAATAATCAAACCTATTCAAATACCGAATTTGTTACTTTATGCAGAGACGGACCGTTCATATGTTTAGAAGAAAAGACAATGAATGCTCGAGGTTACGCCTATGCAGCCATGGAAAACCAATTAAACCGACTATCTTATGAATATAATAGATCATATAACTAAGAAATCTATTTCACAGGTATGTTTGTAAAGTTTTTATTTTTATTTTTATTTTTAACCTTTTGATAATAAACGCTAATTTGTTCGCTAAAAAGTATTAAATTGGTATTAAATAAAATTAGGTTTGGCGACCGAAATTATTGATATCATTCAAAAATTTATTACATCACTGCGAAATTTAACGTTTATTCTTAAGGTATAAATATCTTTAATCAATCAACCCAAAATATTTCAAAAATTCGTCATGAGTTAAATTAGGTCTTGGAACCGAAATTACTTTACCGAAAAGAGGGGCGCATATTTTTGATAATATTTGATTGATTAAAGTGGGATAAAAAGACAAAAAGATTTTTAATTTTATTTTTACCATATTTTTAAAATTAATATTTAAATCTTAAATTAATATTGTAAACTCTGTAAAAACAATATATTTAAAATTGTAAATATTTGAAAAATTAATATAAGTTTGATATGAATTTATAAATTTTTAAATTAAGTTTGGTGTGAATTTTTAATTTTTAAAATATTAATTTTTAATTTTATGCATTTCAAATTTTGAGTTTGGTGTGAATTTTTAATTTTTAATCTTGAATTTTATATTTAAGTTGTGTGAATTTAAAAACAAAAATTTACTTTATCCCATTAAGTTAAGAATATGATTTTTAAAATTCGTCGTAAGTTGAAGACTAGGTCTTTGAACCGAAATTGCTTTACCCGAAGGAGGGACGAGAACTTTTATTATCATTATTTTTAATCTTATTGATTTAAAGTATGCCAAAAACATTGAAAAAACCCAAAAATCTTAGCTTTTAAAACAATCGCTACAAAAAGACAAATTTTAAAATTTTGTCGAAGGACGGACTAGGACATCGATCCGAAACGACCTCGTCCTAAATAACAAGGGAAACAAAATTTTAAAATTAAATACTTAATTGATTTATAAGTTAAAGATTATAAAAAAAAAAAAAAAAAAAAAAAACCAAACTCCGCGACTCGCGGAGTTTGCAGTGAAAAACCTCCGCGACTCGCGGAGGGACCAAAACTAAAAAAAAAAAAAAAACGCAAAAACTGATCAGTTTCATTCCCCCACACACAAACACACTGCATAAACACTCGAAACTGCACCCGAAAACCACCGAAAATCACCCCCAAAAATCTCAATTTTTAACCGTTAATCACCAAATTTTTTGCTAAAATCATGTTGAGAAGGATGATATCTAAGAATTACTCAAGAAAAACGGTAAATTTCTACACCTAAACACCATTAATTCGAAATTAGGTGTTCTTGAGCTATTTTTTCCCAATTTGATTTTGATGCTTTTTAGTGTAATTAAACTTAAATTGTTTATGTATTATGCTTGTATAACCTAGATTGATGCTGTTTAACATGATTAGAAGCCTTAAACTTCAAATTTTGAATAATCTAGGGTTTGTGTTCTTGAGCAATTTGGGGCTTTTTGATATAAACAGGTTATGGCCGATTTTTGTCATGAATTGTTGCTAAATTGAGTAGTGTAACATGTCTAGGTAGTTAAATGATCCAAACTTTGAGCCTAAACATGATTTTGAGAATTAAAGTGGACTTTTTCAAGTCCAAAATTCATGAACTTGATTTTTGAAAGATAATGCCATTTGAGACTTGTTTATTTGCTAGTAATGATTATTTTGACATGTTATTTGAGTTGAATGCTTATGAACTTGGCAAAAATTTTCGTATATGCTTATTTGAAAAAGTGTAGATTTGATAAAAATATGAAAATGAGCTTAAGTTTGATATAAATTGATAATGTCATTGTAATTATTTTGATTGATGATTTTGCTGACACTAATGCATATTTGGATGCACAAAATTTGTGTTTGATGTGTTTTGCAGAATGAAAGGGGTGAATCTTCATCCCAAGCCCGCCATGCTCCTGCTGAGAATTTGGAACAACAGGAGGTAGATAACTACTACAAGCAGGATGTACCTCATCCAGTCATGACCTTTTCCGATATGCATTTGGAAGAGTTGCACCCGAACCTGAGATTTGACAGACTTTGGATAGATTATCCAAAATATCAACGGGGTTTGCATACTCTTCATTCCAAGGTTGTTGAGGTACCGAGGGTCATAGAATGGGGACCCTTGGAAGCTGTAGAATTGGCCGGGCCAATTAGGGAATTACTTGTACAGAGGTATGGTAATTCTTCTTTTAATGACTGGATATGTTTATTCACCATACGCAGACCTGTATATAAAGTATGGTGTGAAGAGTTGTTATGTAGTATAGAGTTGAATGATCGGGTAGCTAGTTTAACCGATCGTTCTTTTATTAGATTTTTGTTAGGCGGTTCGATGCGCCACATGTCTTTACTGGACATGGCTCAGGCTTTACGTATATATACGCCTGAGGAGTTAGCGTCTGCCGATTGTAGAGGATTGATACTAAACGGTAGAAAGATAGATGAGAATTTTGATACACACGGTGTGTGGAGTCAAATGACAAGCCATCACCGTTTCAAAGGGGGAAACTACTCTTATTTGGATATAGATAGAGCCGAATTAAGAGTGATACATAGGTTTTTAGCTAATTCGATTACACAAAGGGGTAAAAACAAAGAAAAGGTAAATGAACAAGATTTGTTTTACCATATGTGTATTCGAGACCCACAGAGCGCTGTAAGTATACCATATTGTGTGGGTTATTATTTATCAGCTATGGTTCGGGGGATGCGACCACATAGCATAATAGGAGGTGGTATTTTTATTACTTTGATTGGTGAATATCTCGGTGTGGATATAAGTCGGGGGGGATTATTAGTAGAAGAACCAGAACCCCGCGACACTATAGGTTTAAATGTATACCATGGTGCGAAAGTTTTGAAGCGGCGAAATAACGCCGCAGTACGATACCATGGTAGACATCCACAGGTGGAGAGAAACCCTCAACAAGGTAATGTAGGAGGGGTGGAATGAGATGCAAGAAATGCATAGGTTTATAGCTTCTCAGGAATACGAAAATGCTAGACAGAGAGCATTTGAAGATTGGCAAGTTCATCAGAACCAGATCATAGCGCATTGCCAACATATAGGTAGAAACTATATTCCTACACCGAAACCAGTCTTCCCTCCTTGGTCGATAGAGATGCAGCCACCATATCCTACGTATGACCCTGCCGAAGCATTCTATAGCACTTATGGTTATGCGTGGAACCCCTATTGGTACCAATATCATCCTTAGTTTACTTTTTATTTTTTTTATTTTGTAATTTGTAATTATTGATACATTTAATATTTTTGTTAATATTGTAATCATTTTTATAATTATCTAACTTTTATTCTTAGATTTTAATAATTTTTGAATGTGGGGTAATATACCAAACTTCAAAAATATGTATATATGTTTGCAGTTTATCTTATGTACACAACAGGGTAAAACAACGCATTTTCAAAGACTGGCATTAAGTTCAGCAAAAGCAACTAATTTTGACGACAAGATGCAAAATATATGTGAAATAACAACAAGACGGAATGAACAAATGATGTGCACCATTTATCATTCAGCAAACAAACGCCAATATATTTGGAAACTTTGGTAAAAATTTAATCATTTTCACACAAATCACCCTCAATAATTTAAATTGTTACTGATTTCTTGCAAATGAGGGCATTGCAAGATCTTAAGTGTGGGAAGGGGTTAAATTCTTTCGGATTTTAAAAATATTAAACACTTGGTTACCATTAAAAATACTAGTAAAGCAGTAGTTGTATTAGAATCTAGTGCTCTCTGATAATAAAGAACAGCCCTAGTCTTATATACTGACTACCCAATTCTAGTAAAATTTTTCAAAATTTTCAATTAAATGAATTCAAAATCATGTTTATACATATTTATGAACGATAAAACTAGGTTTTAACACCGAAATTATTGTTACCTCGGAAAGGACATAAATTGAGAAACAAACTAAAATGTTAAAATTCATTTAAAATGGAATAGAGGACGATAAAAAGAAAAATAAAAAGCCAAGTGTGGGAAAATTTACCAAATTATTTTAAACATATGTCACATATATCTATAACAAATAACTGAAAATACTTTTGATTTGGACTAAACTAAACTGTTTTACCCGATGAAAGAAAAGAAAAGATGGATCTACACGATGAATCAATTCCATCATTAAAAGGAAGTAAAGTCTTCCGAAAAAGAAACGCGCTTCTTGATTTAGGTCATGAAGTTGTCGTCCAGACCAGCTGTAGGTTGACGAAAAATCTAGAAAAGTCATCACTAAAATCAGCAGGAAATCCACGGACCTCAGCATTAAACAGGGTCGCCAAGTGGTCAGATTTATCCTAACCATGAGAAGGATTTATCTGGTACAATGGGGGGGCACCATGCAAATTAGCTGGATAAGACTAATGAATCAGATCCCCAGAAAGGATAATCTCCTTAAAGATTGAGAATTACAAACTCATGGAATTCAATGATATCTAAACTCGAGCTTGAACGAGAAAATATTTTGATCAAAAATTACAAACCGATTTGTTTTCTGAAAACCCTATTTTCAATGCGTTCATTACCATTGAACGTAAAATCCTAGGAATTCACCTGGAATTCATTAGGTCACCTGAACTAAATCGGGTGTCAACCGTAAGAACGGTGGTTGCATAGTGGTCAAAGACAGGACCTTGTGCCAGACCGAAAAATTATAAGGGTGAGCTTTACTATTGCTCCTACCAAGGATAGCAATTGCGTCCGACACGTTATAGACCATAATCAAAAGCATGTCACGGGACATTGCCTTAAACAGTTGCTTGTTCAACGCTTTCCTTTACAACCGGACGGTAGTTTGCCGAAAGGTAATATACGGAACAAGTAAACTGGACGTGTTGCTTTCCAAATACAAGGTTAGCAAGTGGGTGACACAAAACCGCAAGTTTTGAGCTAAAATTTTCAAATCTGAAACCCACCAAACCCACAAAAATATTTTGCAAACACCGGTAAAGGGTTATTCCGGAAAACTTATCTAGGGTAAAAACTAGATTTAATTTTCAAAAGATCAAATATTTTCATAAAGATCCAATTTCCTTAATGGATCTAAATTTTTATAGTCATGTGGGACTGTAAACCATATCGTTACTACCATTGTTTATACCGCCGTATAGAAATCACTGATGTACAAAGTGTGAAGAATAAAGAAGTGATTCTAGTATTTCAAGACAATATTGCTTGAGGACAAGCAACGCTCAAGTGTGGGAATATTTGATAATGCTAAAAACGAACATATATTTCATAGCATTATTCCTCAAGAAAGACAAGCTTTTAGTTGCAAATGTTCTATTTACAAGTGATATTCGTTTAAATAATAAAAGGTGAAGACAAAAGACAGATTCGACGATTTGAAGACGCAAACGACCAAAAAGCTCAAAAGTACAAAAGACAATCAAAAAGGTTCCAATTATTGATAAGAAACGTCTCTAAATTACAAGAGTACAAGATTCAAAACGCAAAGTACAAAATATAAAATTGTACGCAAGGACGTTCGAAAATCCGGAACCGGGACCAGAGTCAACTCTTAACGCTCGACGCAACGGACTAAAAATTACAAGTTAACTATGTATATAAATATAATATAATATATAATTAATTATATTAATTATATATATATTATATTTATATATATAAAACCGTCGGCAGAGAAACTCCAAGGGTGTGAGCTGTAAATACATCCTCCGCGACTCGCGGAGTTTGAAGAGCATTTTGCCGCGAGTCGCGGAGCCCCAATTTTCAACTCTGGCTATAAAGCCAACCGAATTCTGATCAAATTTCATATCTTTTTTCTTCCTCTTCATACGTAAAACTTATATATATATATATAATTTATATTTTAATTTTAATTTTAAATCCTAATAATAAGGGTATGTTAGCGAATGTTGTAAGGGTGTAAGTCGAAATTCTGTCCGTGTAACGCTACGCTATTTTTAATCATTGTAAGTTATGTTCAACCTTTTTACATTAATGTCTCGTAGCTAAGTTATTATTATGCTTATTTAAAACGAAGTAATCATGATGTTGGGCTAATTATTAAAATTGGGTAATTGGGCTTTGTACCATAATTGGGGTTTGGACAAAAGAACGACACTTGTGGAAATTAGACTATGGGCTATTAATGGGCTTTATATTTGTTTAACTAAATGATAGTTTGTTAATGTTAATATAAAGATTTACAATTGGGCGTCCCTATAAATTACCATATACACTCAATCGGACACGATGGGCGGGGTATTTATATGTATGAATAATCGTTCATTTAACCGGACACGGGAATGAATTAATAGCCACTAGAATAATTAAAACAGGGGTGAAATTACATTCAAGGGTAATTGGTGTAATTGTTAACAAAGTAGTAAAACCTTGGTTTACACGCAGTCGATAACCTGGTGTATTCATTAAACAAAGTATTAAAACCTTGTTACAATTCGAATCTCCAATTAGTTGGAATATTTATCTTCGGGTATAATAATAATTTGACAAGGACACTTGCAATTTATATTTATGACTGATGGACTGTTATGGACAAAAACCAGACGGACATATTAAATAATCCAGGACAAAGGACAATTAACCCATGGGCATAAAACTAAAATCAACACGTCAAACATCATGATTACGGAAGTTTAAATAAGCATAATTCTTTTATTTCATATTTAATTTCCTTTATTTTATATTTAATTGCACTTCTAATTATCGCACTTTTATTTATTTTATTTTATCGCACTTTTAATTATCGTACTTTTTAATTATCGCAAGTTTATTTTATCGCACTTTTATTATTTTCAATTTCATTATCATTATTTACTTTACGCTTTAATTTAAGTCTTGTATTTATTTTATATTTTACATTAGGTTTTAACTGCGACTAAAGTCTTAAAATCGACAAACCGGTCATTAAACGGTAAAAAACCCCCCTTTATAATAATAATATTACTTATATATATATTTGTATTTTTATAAAAGTAAACTAATATAGCATTGAGCTTTGTTTAAAGATTTCCCTGTGGAACGAACCGGACTTACTAAAAACTACACTACTGTACGATTAGGTACACTGCCTATAAGTGTTGTAGCAAGGTTTAAGTATATCCATTCTATAAATAAATAAATATCTTGTGTAAAATTGTATCGTATTTAATAGTATTTCCTTGTAAAAAAATAATACTATTTTATATACACCTCGCTTTGACATCAGCTACATCGATTTGACCTTCGAGGCAGAAAATCCTTGCGAAAAGAGTGAAAACGATATTGCGAACAGGTTCGCCGGTAAGCGGATCGAGTACTCAGACGTTTGGTGGTAAGTTTGGCTCGTGATAAGGAGTATTTTCTTCATTTCTCCATAGGGTGAGTATTTCGCGAACCCATCCCCATTTTCTAAAGAAATCACGGTAATTGATCGGTGGGTGTGCTCCCGTCACGCTATCTTCGGAGCTAGAGGAACTTGAGGAATCAGGTGAGAAATCCATATTATGTGTTTGGAATAGGGTTTGATATTAAATGGGTGTTGGATACTGAATGATATATTCATCTCCTTGAATACGTATATATAGCAAAAAGATTTCCGTAATTTACGAAGGAAATTTAGGAAAAGTTTTTAGACAAAGTCTATTGGGATAGATATGATAAGATATGATGTGTCTATACTCCATTTATGCAATAATGGCAGTATGACTTGTCGAGATTTAAAAATGATAAGTATGTAATTAGATAAACTTTCGATTAAAGACTTTCAATTCGCAATGGCCTATTCAGGTCTAGGGGCTTGAGCTATATGATCCTTTAAATAGGTAATCCAAACCCTTCCATTCTAGAGATTCATAGACGCCACTCGTCAAGAAAATTCAATGATAAAAAATAATGAGAAAGCAAAGATTTTGAAAGTAATGAATATGAATAGTAGAGATTTCAAGAATCATGGATAACATTTCATGTAATACATATGTAATACACAAAACAATGATAGATGACAAAGGAATGTCGAGAATTTCAGAAATCATGGTGTCGCATTTAAATGTGGTGGCGTAATTGGAGAGTACTTAGGAGAGTGAGCAGAGTTCTTAGATTGGCTTAGCATTCTAAGGAAGATTAAAGAATTTAATAAGCATAATTTTTAAGCTATAGTGTAGCATTTAACAATTAAAGGTAACAATTAAAGGCACTATAGTCAAGGAAAGTTGTAGTCATACATTGCTAAGGTACCTAATTGTATAAGGCACATTTAAAATACAATCCTGGTTCTCTACAACAATACTGCTCTGATACCAAACTGTCACCCCCCCAAATAGGGCCTGGGGTATTTGTGACTAATTATATCAAATCACAGTTGTATAAACGAGAACGACTCTATATGAGATGTTTTATTCAGTTTTACAGCGGAAGATTAATAGATTACATTGTATTTAGAGCATTAAATGTTTTTAAATGAATTGGTAAGTAATGCATGAAGACTCCAAGCATGGCAAGAAATCATCATCAAAGCAGCAGATATACAGCGGAAGCAATATTTAAGTACCTGAGAATAAACATGCTTAAAAAGTTAACACGAGGTTGAGTGAGTTCATAGGTTTGTCATAAATAATTATTTCAGTAATAGATAGAGTAGACCACAAGATTTCAGTTCAATAAATAAATAAATAAATAAATAAATAAATAAATAAATACACCGCAGTGTATAAAAGCATTCTATGTTGTGAGCACTCGGTAACTAGCCTTAACACAATTTTTTACCCCATGAGTTATAATAATAGGTACACCGAATCAAGTGCATGTTTGTTAACCTCGAAGTACTAAACACCCGTTCTTCTAAGCCAATATAAATCCTTGACTAGTACAACATACTGGGTGGGGGTGTTAAACCCGATAGATCTATCTTTAGGATTCGCGCCACGGTACAATGAACAATGTTTTAAGTTACCAAGCTGAGGGATTTTTGATTCAAACCCACGTAGAACGAAGTTTTGTACTTGTGTCTATTTTGTCAAACAGTTATAAAATAGTGCATGTATTCTTAGCCCAAAAATATAGATAAAAAGGGAGCAAATGAAACTCACGATATGATACGATAGTTTTGTAGTAAATATGCATATGACGGCACTGAACAAGTGCAGAGTTGACCTCGGATTCACGAACCTATATCAAGTATATATATTAACACATATACTTATAATCGAATAAGTTTATATATATTATTTCACTTGTTATATATATATATATATGTATGTATGTATATATATATATATATATATATATATATATATATATATATATATATATATATATATATATATATATATATATATATATATATATATATATATATATATATATTTTATGTATAAGTATTTGTTTGATAAAATAATATTAATAATGTTAATGAATAAAGTGTTGTATTATTTTGTAATAACAATAATAATACTAGTAGTAATAATGATAATAATTAGAATAATAATATAGTTTTGATGATAGCAAAAATGATAATTTTTGTAAAAATGATAATAACGATAATAATTTTAATAATAACAATATTAATAATAATTACACTTATGTTAAAAATGATAATAATAGTATTATTAATTTTAAAGTGATACTAATACTAATATTAATAAATTGTGTTATTTTCATAATAATAATAATAATAATAATAATAATAATAATAATAATAATAATAATAATAATAATAATAATAATAATAATAATAATAATAATAATAATAATCTTAATAATGATAATAATATTTAAAATGATAAAACTAATAATAATACAATAATAATACTAATACTAATAATAATAATATTAGATAATACTAATAATTTTTTTATGATAGTACTAGTAATAATAATGATATTATCATAAATTATGTTAATGATAATAATAATTAATAATGATAATTAATAATAACAGTAATAATAATGAAAATAATAATAATAATAATAATAATAATAATAATAATAATAATAATATTAATAATAATAATAATAATATGAGAACTACCTTATAAAGCTTTTTCCAAAAAATATGCCACAGACCGGGATGGAACCCAAGACCCCACATTTACACACAAACACACCCAACTATCACTCTGCTACTTACATTTCTGTTTTAATACCTCAAACAAATTTATATAACTTTAACTGTGTTATCTTCTTCTTCTTCACTTAAGACATCGGCCAGTGAATCAACCATAGTAGTGAATTCTTTGGTTTATTTTAAGACTTTTAATTGAAACAGAAACATCTCAAAGTGTTTAATCTGTAGAAACGAAAAAGAAGAAAAAAATTATGAAAACTGCTACTGCAGTTCGTAACTTAAAAAAAAATTGATTTTGATTTTTAAGAACGTTTTAGATGATGCTTATAAAATGAAATATGTTTTAAATCATACCTAATAAACGTTATGATTCATTAAACAGAAACAACCTACAATTCTTCAATTTGATCTTTGAACATCCGTTTGACTTTTTATTTCAAAACTTTGACTTTGAAATTAGAACTCGATAGAAAGAATTGGAATATGAAATTTTGCAGAAAGATTGAGTGGATGATTCCTAACAAAATCACATTTAAGGATTTTGAAATGAATTTCAATTTTGAGCTTTTGACAAAATGAGACAAGACAGAGGTTGTCGACTTCTTCTTCTTCTTCTTTTTTATAAAAATTTCTATTTTATTTCTCTCAAATGCAGTAGATAATTTATAATGTACGAGTGATTGATCAACTAACAACCATTTGTTTTGTATCATAATTGAAGTCGACATAATAAAAATCAGGAGAAAAAAATATAAAAACATTATGAAGCAGGTGTAAAAAATATATAAAAAATTAAAAGCAGATTTAATAAAAATATATATCATTGGTACATTGTTTTTGACTTTTTAATTTATTTTTTATTGATATTATTATTAAATATATTAATAAATATATTAATAACTAATTAATAAATATATTAATAATAATAATTTGATAATATTATTAATAATAATAAAAGTAATAATAATGATGATAATAATAGAAATAATAATAATGATAATAATAATCAAAATAATAAAATGATATTAATAATAATAATCACAATAATAATAAATAATAGATAATAATAATATTTACTAAATATCAAAATAATATTAATATTAAGAATGATATTTAAAAATGATAATGATCATAATAATATTATTATTAATATAAAAAATTGTGGTTATTAAATCTGATGTTAACATATTATTAATCATTTAATAAATAATTATATATTATATAATAAGTCTTATTGATTATTTAATATTTACCGTTAGTTGTTCGTGAATCGTCGAAATTAGTCGAAGTTAGGTTTAAATTTACTCAAAAATTTCCGGGTAGTCACATATATTTATCAATATATACATCTAACATCTTCATGTACATATTTACATATATAATTCACTCGCTACGTACATTATACGCCCGAGGTTATTGTTCGAAATATCCGGGTCATACACATAAATCAAAAAAACCAAACCCTAAACCCTAAACCCTAAACTCTAAACCGTTCGTGTTAAAAACTCAATCTAAATCCTAAATCTAAACCCTAAATGTAAGACCCAAATATTTATTGTACATAACGTATTTATGGTGTACGATGCGTGTATGAAGTTTACGTGTTGCTTGCTCGGACGCCGAAGGAAACTGGACGTTGTCTGAAGTGACAAGGTGTGTACGTATCCTTTCAACCCCAAATAAAGTTTGTGTTGATGTTCCAAAGCCTTACCATTGGAAAGGAAATCTTATCACGTTTCCAACAATATTTGATTCATCGAAAACGGAGCTACGGTCAAAGAGTTATGGCCAAAACAAGAAACTGAAAACTGACCTGAAGGTTGGAGCAGCGCTCCACCTTTCGGCGCGGCGCGCCGAACCCATCTGATGCAATTTTCAGCCTTTTTAAAAGGTCTAAATGAAGGGTACTTTGGTCTTTTCACTTAGGGTCGGTTTGGGGTCATCAAAACTGATCCTTTGATCAGTTTGGATCACATTTTCACTCATCAAACACTCTCATCTTCAAACCCTAAAGTGAGAGTAGAGCTTTAGAGAGAGAGAGCTCCAATTGGAGAAGAAGAAGGGTGTTTCGGGTCAAACCTCGGGTGTTAAAGTTGTTCTACTCGTCAACGGCATCATTTTGGCGGTATTGGTAAGTTCTAACTCCGAATTTCATCTTAGTGATTTGATATTCAAGTTAGGGTTTGAACTTAAATTGTTAATAAACCCATTCAAACTCTTGAATTGAGTTTGTGGATGCTAGTAATCGGGTTTATTGTTATTGTTGGTGGATTTTGTGTTGGTGAACTAATTGGCCATGGTTAGGACTTGTAATTGGGTTTAATCACTAGGTTTAGTGATTATAGAAGTATTGAAACCCATTTAGGGTTATTTGGTTGACTAATTTTGACTATGGGTCAAAATTAGGGTTTGGTGACGGTTATGACCCAATTGTCAATTTAATAAGGTTTATAAACTTAAAATGGATTAAGTTGAAGCATATAACCGAGTTAAATATGTTTTGGTGTCAAAACTTGCTAATGGCGTGATATTGACTTCTTATGGGTCAAATTAGGGTTTAAGTGTCTTTTTGGGCAAGATAGGTGTATTAAGACCATTTTCACTTGTGTTAGTGATTATTGGTTAATTTTGGGCGCGGTTTGTACTTGGAAGTGCATTTGGTTCGAATTTGCACTAAGTGTCAAATTGGGTTGGTTTGTAAATCCAATCTAAGTGTGTTGTTGAATTTGTGATAATGGAATAGGTACTTTCCATTGACGAGTTGCGGATTACTTGGAAGCATTCTTCAAGACTTCAAGGTGGGTGATAATATCCTATGTGCATATGTATGTGTAGGATGGGTGCGGGTCGGGTGAAGTGATTCTCGGCTATAGAGCTCACTTCACATATAGATGGATTTGATGGACTTTTGTATGAGTCCAATTGGCACGGTTGTGCGTTTTGGTTGACCATCTTTGGCAAAGTACGCGTTCGCGTGTACATTATCACACGTGGTTGTGATGTGGTTGATATAACCCCAATGGCGAAGGGTATAATATTGAGAAGTGAATCGCGTGTGTATTCGGATTCACGATGATGCATGTGGTTTCGGTCATCTTATCGTATTGTGGAAATGAATATCGTGTAGTTCGGATTCATGGTGACTCGTGTAGTTCGGTCATCTTATTGAGGTAGTAATCTCGTGTGGTTTCGGATTACTAAGGCTCGTGTAGTTCGGCCAACCTCGATGTTGTGAAGATAGTAATCTCGTGTGGTTTCGAATTACTAAGGCTCGTGTAGTTCGGCCAATCTTCATTGTGGTATTTGGTTCTCGGTATTGGGTTAAGGTGTTAACCTTGTTCGTTTATATTGTTATATATTAATGTATTGTTGTGTTGTAGCTAACCCTCCGGGTGTAGCTATTTGGCGTTGTTCACATCGTCGTTGGTGAACTTATATTGTTGTTGTATCTTTAGCTCGTTGCATAGAGATCGTACGGTATGCTTAGTGTAGTGCCTTATATGAATGCCTCGGTATGCGGTATTTGTTATTTTGTGGCGTGTCCATTTTATACATATATATGTATGTAGTATATTATCATTCACTAAGCGTTAGCTTACCCTCTCGTTGTTGACTCTTTTTATAGATTGCATGCGGATGGTGGCTCGGGTAAGCGCGAGGATTAGAGGACTTGCATAGTTTGTGTAGAAGGATTGCTTTTGGATTTATTAGGATTGGGTAGCGTATCCCCAATCGCCATGCTCGGCTTTTTTTGTATTAAAAGTCTTATGGTCGAAAATTGTATTTTGATACTTAAAGGGTAATTTGGGTCGATGTGGGCCCCGCTTCGTAAACATAATTTTATTAATAGAACGTGCTAGTTTTTATATATGGAACATGGGGTTAAAAGCGTTACGCCTAAATATGTCGGGAACTAGTCAAACATTTTCGCGTTTAAAGACTTTCCGGACAGACAGGTTTGGCGCGCCGCGCACCCCTGGTGGCGCGCCGCGCCAGGTGACTGCTCAGCAAATTTTTTTTTTTTTTTTTGTAATTTTACACGGTGTAATCGCGGGTTGGTTTGGGTTGTTACAAGTGGTATCAGAGCATGGTCTAAGGGATTTAGGTGACTTGAGATAGGTGCCTGGACTTAGACTTGTGTGTGCTTAAATTGTTGCGGGACTTGTAGGATTACGGGTCGGAATGGGTTTGGTTAGTGCCTTGGCTATAGGTTGACTAACGTTTATATTAGTAATGCGGATATTATTAATATGTTGTTGTGTTGTGATAATAATTCTCGCGTGTGTTTGTACCGCGTAGAATTTTGGGTTGTGTTTGTGTATATCATCGAGCGAGACGGTCGTTGTACTAACGAGTAGATGCGGCATATGTGCGTAATAAGAACTTGCAAACCTTATTACGGGTGCAAATCGTGTCTAACAAGTGATGTACGATGAGTGTTTAGCAAGATGGGGCTGTGTCGTGCGTACGGTTTTACACGTTCGTGGACTAATCGTTTTGCATTCTTTAGAATGACGACGCGAAACGAGACAGAGGCGAATAACGTGGAGTTTAACGCTAGGGTTGCGGCCGCCGTTGCGGAGCAAATGGGTGCGTTAGAAGAAAGAATGGAAAGGAGGTATTCCGAACTTCAAAGTAGTGGTGAAATGGAGCGTTATCTTAAGAGCTTCATGAGGGCTAAACCCCCGATGTATGACGGAAAGCCGGATCCTTTGGTAAGCACAACTTGGATTTCGGACGTCGAAGGGTGTTTCCGTACTATTGATTGCCCTCCCGAGAGAAAGACGAGACTCGCTACGAGTTTGTTGCGGGGTAGGGCAAGGGATTGGTTGGATGGTAAGATTGATCTTGTCAGTGGCGAGACATTTATGGCTTTATCGTGGGACGACTTTAAGGAGGAATTCTTCGAGGAGTTCCGGACTTCTGCCGATTTGTGGGAATTGCGTAATGAATTGCGAAATTTGCGACAAGGATCTATGGATTTGAGTACTCTCAAGACGACCTTTATGGCGAAGGCTCGTTTTTGTCCGGAGTATTTGGTGAATGATCGTTTGTTGATGGGAGATTTCTATCGGACCTTGAATGATGACTTGAAAAGTAAAATTAGCCGGGGTCAAGCGAAATCGTTTTCGGAATTATTCGACTTGGCTAGAGGTTTCGAGTCGTATTCACGATCGAAAAAGGGTGAACCTTCAAGTGAGCGAAGGGTCGTTTCTTATGGTGCTCCGAGTAAGAGGGCTAAGGGTCCGAGTGTGAGCACGGGTGGTACGCGAACGGGTATGTCGGATTCTAGTGCGGCTAGATGTTACAATTGTGGCGTGAGGGGTCACAAGTCTTGGGAATGTTCGGTACCAAAGGGTGATGGTATGGTGTGCTTCAATTGCCAAAAAGAAGGACATCGTAAGTCGGAATGTCCCAAGTTAGCGGGGACGGGTGCGACCAGGAGACGTTAAGGTACGTTTAATTTTGATAAATATGTCTTTTGATTATTTATTAAATGCCGTTTGAGTTTGAGTTGCGTGCCTTTGTTGTGCATGTTATGCTATGGGTGACGTTCCTAATGGAAGTACCCTATGTTGATGTTTGATTGACGGGCGAAGGGCGTAAGACTTGGCGTAACCAAGCATTCCTTAGTATTTGGAAAATGTCTCTACCAAGCCATGGAAATGAGTGTTGGTGTTCGGATGTTAGAGCATGTTCGCTCTCGTGTTGAAGTTGATGAACCATGAGGTTCGACGGGTGAGATGAAACCCGAGAAATCGAGTGTTTTGGATCTCGATGTATGTTGGTAAAGGATTCTACGTGACGCGACATTAGGTGCCTCTTTTATACCTACTAGCGTGGTGTTCGACTCCGATTGTGTTGCGGTTACATTGTACTTAGGGTACCGAAGTGAAACCCTTAGGTTCATGAGTGATCGGGTGAAATTCGACAAACTAAAGCAATTGGATGCTTGCGAGTGTATAGTTCGTGTAATTTGTGGTACACTTTTCGTTCGAAATGTTCAAGGATAGGTTAGGATCCTTGGTATGCTCAAAGTTGGAACAAGACATGGTGATGGGCCGTGCGAACCCAATTATTGGTAAAGTCTACCTTTGGTAGCATTGTACGGGTGTACGAGATGCGGTTATGGAACGTAATTCCAAGTGGAGGAGTTACACTCCCGCACAAGGAGGTTTTAGTGTGAGATTTCGGACAATGTTTTAGTAAACCGAAACTTGTGTCGGGACCTAGATTTGGTCGATTGTGGTAGAGTACAATTTCGGTTAAATTGTACTTATGATTTTGGATTTGAATTATCACCAAGGTGGTAATGTGGTAAATCTCGTTGAGAGATAATGGACGTGTTTGGTAAGCAAGGTGAAATCCCTCGGTTAAGGGATGTGTGTGTCGGATTCTCTTTTAGAGAATTATTGTTTTATACCTATGTTTGGTATAGGTGGTTCTTGCTCGATTATGGTATGGTTGTTTGATTAAGCATGATCTTTAGGGTCCGCTGACTTCATCATGGGAATACGTGATTGGTGGAGCATGACATTCGGGGTCCGCTGACTTCATCATGAGCGTGGTGTTATATCAGTGAAGCATGATCTTCGGGTCCGCTGACTTCATTCGGTGTTGAGATTGGTGGAGTATGACCTTTGGGGTCCGCTGACTTCATCAAGGGAGTAGTGTTATGTCGGTATGGTGTAACACTATCGGGAAATGCGAGTACCGGTGGGAAATGCGAGTACCATTCCTATGTTGAGATTGTGAATCGCGTGTGGTTTCGGATTCACGATGACGCATGTGGTTTCGGTCATCTTAACTAAATGAATCTCGTGTAGTTCGGATTCATGGTGACTCGTGTAGTTCGGTCATCTTATTGAGGTAGTATTCTCGTGTGATTTCGGATTACTAAGGCTCGTGTAGTTCGGCCAACCTCGATGTTGTGGAAATGAATCTTGTGTAGTTCGGATTCACGAATGACTCGTGTGGTTTCGGTCATTGTATTGAGGAGTGAATCTCGTGTAGTTCGGATTCACAATTGACTCGTGTAGTTCGGTCATTCCTCCGGGATAGTGACTCTCGTGTAGTTCGGATTCACTATGGCGCGTGTAGTTCGGCCATTCCCGATTGTTGTTGTGGTGAAGGTAGTGAGTCGTTCGCATTCACTAAGGTGCGTGTGTTTTCGACCAGCCTTCGTGTGTTGTGTGATTAGTGATGCGATAACCGTGTTTCGCTCACGTGTTGTTACGGGTGTGACAATAGTCGATTTTGGACACCTTAGGATTAGCGTTGCCATAGTCGTTTTGGGCGCGATGTTAGGATAGTGGCGTATTGGTTGTATTGCGCACTACAAAGGATGTTTAGTGGTAAGAGTAATCCGTGAGGATTCATGTGGTTCGATCTTCAACGTTCGGATTGTTGACTTTAGGTTGAGACTTGGTCACTTTTAGCGTTGTCCGTGGTAAAGGTACGCTAAGGAATTTATATCTCGGTACGAGGTTGGTTGAGTTTTTCCCGATATGGGAAATTGAGCAGGTTTTAGTGCTCGGATTGTGGTTTTGATAAATCACGGTTGACGATTTTAGTTGTTAAAAGTGATCCGTTGAGAAGAATTGTCTAGGAAAGTTCGTATTGGGACTTGAGTGAGGATCGTTGAGTAGGTCCGGATTGGTTAAGTGGAGAAGATCACGAGGACGTGATCGAGTTTAAGTGGGGGAGAGTTGTAAGACCCAAATATTTATTTTACATAATGTATTTATGGTGTACGATGCGTGTATGAAGTTTACGTGTTGCTTGCTCGGACGCCGAAGGAAACTGGACGTTGTCTGAAGTGACAAGGTGTGTACGTATCCTTTCAACCCCAAATAAAGTTTGTGTTGATGTTCCAAAGCATTACCATTGGAAAGGAAATCTTATCACGTTTCCAACGATATTTGATTCATCGAAAACGGAGCTACGGTCAAAAAGTTATGGCCAAAACAAGAAACTGAAAACTGACCTGAAGGTTGGAGAGGCGCTCCACCTTTTGGCGCGGCGCGCCGAACCCGTCTGATGCAATTTTCAGCCTTTTTAAAAGGTCTAAATGAAGGGTACTTTGGTCTTTTTACTTGGGGTCGGTTTGGGGTCATCAAAACTGATTCTTTGATCAGTTTGGATCACATTTTCACTCATCAAACACTCTCATCTTCAAACCCTAGAGTGAGAGTAGAGCTTTAGAGAGAGAGAGCTCCAATTGGAGAAGAAGAAGGGTGTTTCGGGTCAAACCTCAGGTATTAAAGTTGTTCTACTCGTCAACGGCATCATTTTGGCGGTATTGGTAAGTTCTAACTTCGAATTTCATCTTAGTGATTTGATATTCAAGTTAGGGTTTGAACTTAAATTGTTAATAAACCCATTCAAACTCTTGAATTGAGTTTGTGGATGCTAGTAATCGGGTTTATTGTTATTGTTGGTGGATTTTGTGTTGGTGAACTAATTGGCCATGGTTAGGACTTGTAATTGGGTTTAATCACTAGGTTTAGTGATTATGGAAGTATTGGAACCCATTTAGGGTTATTTGGTTGACTAATTTTGACTATGGGTCAAAATTAGGGTTTGGTGACGGTTATGACCCAATTGTCGATTTAATAAGGTTTATAAACTTAAAATGGATTAAGTTGAAGCATAGAACCGAGTTAAATATGTTTTGGTGTCAAAACTTGCTAATGGCGTGATATTGACTTCTTATGGGTCAAATTAGGGTTTAAGTGTCTTTTTGGGCAAGATAGGTGTTTAACACCTATGATCGGGTTTAATTGGCGTATTAAGACCATTTTCACTTGTGTTAGTGATTATTGGATAATTTTGGGTGTGATTTGTACTTGGAAGTGCATTTGGGTCGAATTTGCACTAAGTGTCAAATTGGGTTGGTTTGTAAATCCAATCTAAGTGTGTTGTTGAATTTGTGATAATGGAATAGGTACTTTCCATTGACGAGTTGCGGATTACTTGGAAGCATTCTTCAAGACTTCAAGGTGAGTGATAATATCCTATGTGCATATGTATGTGTAGGATGGGTGCGGGTCGGGTGAAGTGATTCTCGGCTATAGAGCTCACTTCACATATAGATGGATTTGATGGACTTTTGTATGAGTCCAATTGGCACGGTTGTGCGTTTTGGTTGACCATCTTTGGCAAAGTACGCGTTCGCGTGTACATTATCACACGTGGTTGTGATGTGGTTGATATAACCCCAATGGCGAAGGGTATAATATTGAGAAGAGAATCGCGTGTGTATTCGGATTCACGATGACGCGTGTGGTTTCGGTCATCTTATCGTATTGTGGAAATGCATCTCGTGTAGTTCGGATTCATGGTGACTCGTGTAGTTCGGTCATCTTATTGAGGTAGTAATCTCGTGTGGTTTCGGATTACTAAGGCTCGTGTAGTTCGGCCAACCTCGATCTTGTGAAGATAGTAATCTCGTGTGGTTTCGGATTACTAAGGCTCGTGTAGTTCGGCCAATCTTCATTGTGGTATTTGGTTCTCGGTATTGGGTTAAGGTGTTAACCTTGTTCGTTTATATTGTTATATATTAATGTATTGTTGTGTTGTAGCTAACCCTCCGGGTGTAGCTATTTGGCGTTGTTCACATCGTCGTTGGTGAACTTATATTGTTGTTGTATCTTTAGCTCGTTACATAGAGATCGTACGGTATGCTTAGTGTAGTGCCTTATATGGATGCCTCGGTATGCGGTATTTGTTATTTTGTGGCGTGTCCATTTTATACATATATATGTATGTAGTATATTATCATTCACTAAGCGTTAGCTTACCCTCTCGTTGTTGACTCTTTTTATAGATTGCATGCGGATGGTGGCTCGGGTAAGCGCGAGGATTAGAGGACTTGCATAGTTTTCGTAGAAGGATTGCTTTTGGATTTATTAGGATTGGGTAGCGTATCCCCAATCGCCATGCTCGGCTTTGTTTTGTATTAAAAGTCTTATGGTCGAAAATTGTATTTTGGTACTTAAAGGGTAATTTGGGTCGATGTGGGCCCCGCTTCGTAAACATAATTTTATTAATAGAACGTGCTAGTTTTTATATATGGAACATGGGGTTAAAAGCGTTACGCCTAAATATGTCGGAAACTAGTCAAACATTTTCGCGTTTAAAGACTTTCCGGACAGACAGGTTTGGCGCGCCGCGCACCCCTGGTGGCGCGCCGCGCCAGGTGGCAGTTCAGCAAATATTTTTATTTTTTTTTTGTAATTTTACACGGTTTAATCGCGGGTTGGTTTGGGTTGTTACACTAAAACCTAAATTTCTAAACTCTAATATCTAAACCCTAATATCTAAAACCTCAACATACGCTCGAAAAACACGACAATTGTTATATATTAGGTCTTCGAGCGTTTTTCCGCCAAAATAAAAATATTTATCACAAAGTGTCTTTATTAAATGTACATAATTTCATCCAATTTATAATGTTCGTGAACAAAGTTTTTTCAAAAAAAAGAAAAAAAAAGATTTTGCTTCCCCCGCTTCCCCCCGATTGGTTACTTCCCTCTTGATCCTACCACTATATATATATATATATATATATATATATATATATATATATATATATATATATATATATATATATATATATATATATATATATATATATATATGGTGAGGATCCATGGAGAACCAAAGGTAGTAGAGAACCCATGGAACCATCGACTAACCTTTCATACTTGCGTGCAGATTGACTTTTTTTGCAATTTTATTCTGTGCAGATTGACTTTTTTTATGCACGCAGATTGACTTTTTTTTTACAATTTTTTTTTGTGCATATTGACTTTTTTTTGTGTGCAGATTGACTCATCTTGCATTAACTTAGAAAACTCAATGTTAAGAGATTCGTTAGTAGAACTAAATACAATATCATCAACATATATTTGAACTATAACTAAATCCTTTTCATGCCTTTTAATAAAGAGTGTATTATTAATTTTTCCCATTTCATAACCATGATTGATTAAAAAGGTTCTAAGTCTTTCATACCATGCTCTAGGAGCTTGTTTAAGTCCATAGAGAGCCTTTTAATGTTTAAAAACATCATATGATTTTTCAAAATCTTCAAACCCCGGAGGTTGTGACACATATACTTCTCAATTTATGACACCATTTAGAAAAGCACTTTTAACATCAATTTGATAAAGTTTGAAGTTATTGGCACATGCATATGCAAGAAGTATTCTTATAGACTCTAGCCTAGCGACAGGGGGAAACGTTTCATCATAATCAATTCCCTCTCGTTGGCTATATTCTTGTGCAACTAGTCTAGCTTTGTTTCTAACTACATTGCCATCTTCATCTAGTTTGTTTCTATAAGCCCATTTGGTACATATGATATTGCTCTCACTAGGTAAAGGAACCAAATCTCATACATCACTCCTTTGGAATTGATTTAATTCCTCTTGCATTATTTCTACCCAACTTTCATCTAATATGGCTTCCTTAATATTTTTGAGTTCTATTTGGGAGATGAAAGCTTAGTTGGCAATTAGGTTGAATGCTTGAGACCTAGTGGTTCTAGTATTAATATCTACTATGACTTGTTCTATAGGATGATCCCTAACATGTTTAAGATCGATTGAGGATGCTAAGTTATCCTTACTAGATTTTAAATGAGATCCATAATCATTTATTTCATTGGAATCAACTTTAGTTGGCATTATTTCTATAGGATCTTGTTCTATCACATCATCATCTTCTAAAGGTGTAGTCTTAGATGGAGGAGGGGTTTTATTGAATGTGACATCTATGGATTCTTCTATAACATTGTGTTAGTGCTCCAAATGAACATATATTTAGGCGCAATATCCTTCTAATATGTAAAGCTTTTAGTTGCATTTGTTCAATTTTCAAGTAATATTCATTTAAATAAATAAGTGCGAAGACAAAAGAAGAAAACGATGATTTTAAGACGCAAATGACCAAAAAGCTCAAATGTACAAGATACAATCCAAGTGGTTCAATTTATTGATGAGAAACGTCTAAAAATTACAAGAGTACAAGCCGCGGAACGCAAAGTACAAGATATCTACGCGTACAAAAGGACGTTCAGAAATCCAGAACCGAGACATAAACCGAGCATCAACGCGCGAGACAACGGATCGAAAGTTACAAGTCAACTATGCACAAGAATATAATATAATATATATAATTAATATAAATTATATATATATATATATATATATATATGTATATATATATATATGTATATATATATATATGTATATATATATATATATATATATAAAACGTCAGCAAACTAGAAAACAAAGAGATGTGAGCTGTCCAAGGCAGCCATGCGATCGCATGGCAGGGAAAGTGTGGACAAGTCTATAAATTCAGCAATTTTCGGACGAGTTTTACACCTCTTCACACTCTTTTCATTCCTTCTTCTGTAAACATAAATATATTTATATTATAATTTTAATATAAGTTAATAATAAAGTTATGGTTTAGTTGGGTTATTGTAAGAAATGTTTTACGGGTTTTAAGTGAAAACTCTGTTCGGGTAACGCTACGTGATAAATAATCACTGTAAGCTATGTTCTTCCTTTTTCAATTAATGTATCGTAACTAAGTTATTATTATGCTTATTTAAGGCGAAGTAATCGTGATGTTGGACTAAATATTAAGACGGGGTTATTGGGCTTTGAACCATAATTTGGGTTTGGACAAAAGACCGACACTTGTAAACATTGGACTATGGACTATTAATAGATGGGGGTATTGTCTAATCGAATGACAACTCGTTGGAATCTGTCGAAAATATCTTCAAATTAGTTAATCTAATAATTATTAAATGATTATGAATGTCCTATTTAGTGATGTTTATACGACATCTTTTACAAATCATTTAATTAATCAATTGGATTGAGTAATTTATTATTCATTATGGCCAAGTGAATAAATTAATGTATCATGGACTAATTATAACAGGGGTGGATTACATACAAGGATAATTGGTGTAATTGTTAACAAAGTATTAAAACCTTGGATTACACACAGTCGATAACCTGGTGTAATCATTAACAAAGTATTAAGACCTTGTTACAGTTTAAGTCCCCAATTAGTTGGAATATTTGACTTCAGGTATAAGGGTAATTTGATGAGGACACTCACATTTTATATTTATGATCGATGGACTATTATGGACAAAAACCATATAGGTTTCAAATAATCCAGGACAAAGGACAATTAACCAAGAGTAATAAATTAAAATCAAAACGTCAAACATCATGGTTACGGAAAGTTAAATAAGCATAATACTTTTATTTTATATCTCATCATACTTTTATTTACTGTCATTTTATTTATCGTCATTTATTTATCGTTATTTATTTTACGCACTTTAATTATCGTCATTTATCTTTACGTTTTATTTAAAATCGACAAACCGATCATTAAACGGTAAAACCCCCCTTTTATAATAATTACTACCTATATATAATTATATATTTTATATTTTATATAAATATAGTTGTTAAAAATATAGTACGTAATCACTAGCTCCCTGTGGAACGAACCGGACTTACTAAAAACTACACTACTCTACGATTAGGTACACTGCCTATAAGTGTTGTAGAAAGGTTTAGGTATATCCCATCCATAAATTAATTAAAACTTGTATCATATCGTATAATATTTCGTAGTAAAAATAATAGTATTTTGTATACCTCCACTCGCACATCAAGTTTTTGGCGCCGCTGCCGGGGACCCGGCGAAACGCTATATTTTTACGCTATATTTCTTATCTCTAATTTTGTAAAAAAAAATATAAATATAAATATAAATATATATATATATATATATATATATATATATATATATATATATAAGTGTTTAAAAATCTATATATTTGTTATTTTTAAGAAATTTTTTTTATAAAAATTAAAAAATCTTTTTATTTTTAGAATTTTAAATATAAGTTTTTTATATTTTATATAAATATTTAATATAAATTAAAATCAGGAAAAAAAATAATAAATAAAATAAATTAGAACTGGGCTGAAGCCTTCAAAGCCCGAATCATTCCTGGAACATTGGGCCATGCGATCGCATGAGCCCAACAACTAAAATTCATGCGATCGCATGAATCGACTGGATAGGTTCTGATCCTAGTATCGTACGATTAGGGTTAGTAATTAATAATAATTATAATTAATTAAATATTAATTAGGGTTTTAATTTAATAATAATTACTTTTAGTTTTAATTAATTTTGTATTTTAAGTTTTAATTAGTTTTATTAATTTATAAATTAGTACCTTTTTAATAAATAATATAAAAATAAAATTTTTATAAAAATTGTATTTTTTTATAACTTTAGTTTCTTTTATATTTATATCGTTTTAATCATTTAATTCATAATTTGTATATTTATCGTTCGTAATTAGTTTTAAACTTAGTTTTTGCCGTAGTTATTTTATATTTCTAGATTTTTAGGTTTTGGCGTAAAATCCCTTAAGTGCTTTTTCTTTATAATTAAGATTTAGGCGCTTTAGAATTTTGTGACGTAGTTTTTAAATTTTAGTGCCTAATTAAGTTATTGCCGTTTTGAATATAGAATTCTTTTTAAGCCTTAATACCTTTAGATGCAACTTTTTAGATTTAATTTTTAGACTTTTAAGTTTCGACGTTTTTTTTCTTATTTTTATTTTTCGACATTTTTCGACGCGCTTCTTTTTCTTTCTCATTTCTACGCTCTAATTTTTAGGACATAGAATTTTCTTTATTTTCTTTAAATTTCGACAAAAAATTATTTTAAGCGATTAAATTGATAGACATCCAAATTTTCTGGTTCGTAGTAATAGTTGGATTTGTTAGTGCCGAGTTGTGGGCTTCCGATTTAAAGGGTCCTGGCTACCTGCTGCATCTATTGGTTATTCGAAACGTGGGCAAAATCAGAAAAGTCTATTAATTTGATAACTTATATAATTTTTATATTTATAACTAATAAGATATTCAGTGAATGCACCGAGCAAAACGTTCACCACCTTTCATACTTTTACCACCTGTAACCCGATCAAGACATCTAGCCAATATTGTCGCCGTTGATTTTCCTTTAGAATCATCATCTAGTCGAACAAGTTCTCCAACTCAAATTTCCGATAATCCATTTTTTGAACCCGACTTCACAATTGAGAACCCAGAGGATATTCAAGGACAATTCCAAGATCTTGAACTACTAATCATTCCTCCTGAACCACAAACTGTTAAATCAGAATCTTCTAGTGATTCGGATTCAACAAATTCAGATATGGCAGAAACGGAACCTCAAAGTATGGAAGACCGAATGAGAGCCACAAACACGGGCCAAGGTCACGCCATTATTAAGCCAGATGTTAATGCACCTGATTTTGAAATCAAAGGAAAAATCCTACACATGGTCACAAATCAATGCCAATTTAGTGTTACAGCAAAAGATGATCCAAACGAACATCTTCGAACTTTTAATAGGATTTGTAATCTATTTAAAATCTGAGAAGTTGAGGATGAAACTATTTATCTTATGTTGTTCCCCTGGACTTTAAAGGGAGAAGCCACACCTGAAGGAGCGATTGACACATGAGATGTTTTAGTTGAGAAATTTCTTAAAAGATTCTTTCCGGCATCTAAAGCCATGAGACTTCAAGGAGAAATTGCCACGTTCGCGCAAAAGCCAAATGAAACGTTATATGAGGCGTGGACAAGATTCGGAAGGATGTTGAGAGGATGTCCTCAACATGGTCTAGATACTTTTCAAATAGTACAAATCTTCTATAAAGGCGTCGACGTCACCACATGAAAAGACATCGACACAGCAGCTGGTGGTTCCATTATGAAGAAAACCGCGACCGAAGCTCACAAAATCATTGATAATACAGCCTCCCACTCTCATGAGTGGCATCAGGATAAAGATATCTTTCATTCATCTAAAGCGGCTAGAGCCGATTCTAGCCATGACTTTGATTCCGTTTTCGCAAAAATAGATGCTTTCGAGAGACGAATGGAAAAGATGACTAAAGATATTCACGCAATACGAATCAGTTGTGAGCAATGCGGTGGACCACACTTAACGAAAGATTGTCACATCGAGCAAACGATGGAACAACGTGAGAATGTTTTCTACATGAACCAAAGGCCGGGAAATAATTATCAACCGCCAAGGCCAAACTTCAATCGAAATCAAAACATTATTTACAATCCAAATGGACCCAACAATAACTCGTATAACCAACAAGGTCCGAATAACCAACCAACTCAAAAAAACACTTTCAATCAACAAAGACCTAGCTTGTATAAACCACCACAATAAACCGAAGATAAAAAGTCAAATCTGGATGAAATGGTACAAAAGCTAGTTGAATCTCAAACACAATTTATTGCAACTCAAACCCAAACGAATGAGAGGTTTGATCAGTCATTTAGAACTCAACAAGCTTCCATTTTGAATCTAGAAAAACACGTAGGTACTCTTGCTAGCATGATGAGTGAGAGGGAGCAAGGAAAGCTACCGAGTAATACTGAAGTAAATCCTCGAAATGAGAATGTTAATATGGTGTCAACAAATTCTGAAAAACTAGCTCCAGAAGATGGGAAGGTTTTAGATGTGAGTAACAATGAAGAAGTTACACCACCACTACCACCCGAGTATGTAAAGCCAGTGGTGGCACCATACAGACCACCCATCCCGTTTCCAAGAAACGGAGTTAAGTATGAGCAAGTGATAGGTAATAAAGTTTGTGATACCTTTGGAAAGAAGAAAAAGAATAAGAAAGTACAAGAAACAAAAACCGTAAAAGTAAATTCGGTGAAGACAGTTCCACCGAAACCTCTACCCAGGTTGGGTGATTCGGGTGAATTTATTGTTCCTTGTCTACTTAGTGATTGTGTCATGTATGATGCACTAGCAGATTTAGGTGCAAGTGTGAGTGTTATGCCTCTTTCATTATATAAGAGATTAGGATTAGGTGATTTAAGTCCAACGGAGATGAGTGTTCGACTATTTGATCAAACCATTAGGCACCCACTTGGAATTGCTGACAACATACCCGTTCAAGCAGGTAATTTTACCTTTCTAGTCGAATTTATTGTCATTGACATAGAAGATGACTCAAACATTCCTCTAATTTTAGGTCGACCATTCTTAGCGTCCACCGGGTCGTTATTTATTGTAAGAGAGATTATAATGACACTTAGTAATGGTGAAAAATTGATCACCTTTATGATTCGAAAGTCTAAATCTCCACCAACCAAAATCGTTGAACCAATAACTCCAATGGTAGTGCTTAAAAATAATAAAACACCTAAGTGTGGGGAAGATGAAGTAACACCTAATGATGACTTGATAACAAAGAACCCCGTTGTTGATATGAAATTAAATGACCCCGTTATTAATAGTTCAATGAAGAAACTTATTAAATGGATTTGCGATGCTAGAACCTAGGGAAACTCTAAGTTATGTAACCGGTTAGTATCCAATCTATCGCCTAAAGAAAAGGTAGAACTAGTTGAATTTGTGGATATTACACAGGAATCAGACCAATGGTTTAAAGCAAAAGTCACAGATATGCAAGTTGATTATGGTCCAAGAGAAATTGACGATGAAGTTAATCACAATTTCGACACCACAACTACCTAAGTGTGGGGAGATTCAAATGTTCTAAAAAGAAAATCTGTCTAGAGTTAGTTGTTCTGTTATCGTGTAGTTCCGAGAATGGAATCCGATTAGTCTTTTCTGAAATGTCCCGTTCATATCGATTATAAACGTTTCATATTAATTGGTTTCGTTGCGAGGTTTTGACCTCTATATGAGACGTTTTTCAAAGACTGCATTCGATTTTAAAAACAAACCATAACCTTTATTTTATCGATAAAGGTTTAAAAGCATAGCGAAGGTTTAAAAGCTAAAATATAACATTTTACACATAACCATTACATAATGGTTTACAATAATAATATGTTACATCAAAATAAGTTCTTGAATGCTGTTTTTAGACAATATCATACAACATGGACTACAAATCTTGTCCTTAATTTAGTATGCAACAGCGGAAGCTCTTAACAATCACCTGACAATAAACATGCTTAAAACATCAATAAAAATGTTGGTGAGTTATAGGTTTAACCTATATATTTATCAATCATATTAATAGACCACAAGATTTCATATTTCCATTTCTCATAAAATACATCGCTTACATAGAGATAAAAATCATTCATATGATGAACACCTGGTAATCGACATTAACAAGATGCATATAGAATATCCCCATCATTCCGGGACTCCCTTCGGACATGATAAATTTGAAGTACTAAGCATCTTGTACTTTGGATGGGGTTTGTTAGGCCCAATAGATCTATCTTTAGGATTCGCGTCAATTAGGGTGTCTGTTCCCTAATTCTTAGATTACCAGACTAAAAGGGGCATATTCGATTTTGATCATTCAACCATAGAATGTAGTTTCACGTACTTGTGTCTATTTTGTAAAACATTTATAAAATTGCATGTATTCTCATCCCAAAAATATTAGATTTTAAAAGTGGGACTATAACTTACTTTCACAGATTTTTTACTTCGTCAGAAAGTAAAACTTGGCCATGGGTCGATTCACGAACCTATAACAAATATATACATATATATCAAAATATGATCGAAATATATTCACAACATATTTTATTACGTTTTAACGATTTAAATTTGTTGAGTTAACAGTCCAACGTTAGTAGTCCACAATTAGTTGTACAGAAATAAATCAATATATATTATCTCGAATCAATCCACGACCCAGTGTATACAAGTCTCTGACTCGATCATAACTCAAAGTATATATATTATTTTGGAATCAACCTCAACCCTGTATAGCTAACTCGATCATTACCGTATATAGAGTGTCTATGGTTGTTCCAAATAATATATATAGATGACGTCGATATGATATGTCAAAACATTGTATACGTGTCTATGGTCTATCAAGATTACATAATATATGTTAGAATACATTTATAATAACATATAAGTTAGTTAAGTTATGGTCAGTATAAATTTGTTACAAAGTTTCACGTAGCTAAAACAAGCAAAATTATCCGATTTTGTTTTACCCATAATATCTTCGTTTTAAATCTGTTTTAAGTGAATCCAATTGCTATGGTTTCATATCGAACCAAAGATTAATAATATAAATAGAACAAGTATAGGTTTATAGTCGGAAATATAAGTTACAAGTCATTTTTGTAAGAGGTAGTCATTTCAGTCGAAAGAACGGCGTCTAGATGACCATTTTGAAAAACATACTTTCACTTTGAGTTTAACCATGATTTTTGGATATAGTTTCATGTTCATAAGAAAAATCATTTTCCCAGAAGAACAACTTTTAAATCAAAGTTTATCATAGTTTTTAATTATCTAACCCAAAACAGCCTCCGGTTTTACTACAACGGTGTATGTCCGATTTTACGGTATTCTTCGTGTTTCCAGGTTTTATATCATTAAGTTAGCATATCCTATAGATATAGAACATGTGTTTAGTTGATTTTAAAAGTTAAGTTAGAAGGATTAACTTTGTTTACGAACAAGTTTAAAATTAACTAAATTATATTCTAGTGATTACAAGTTTAAATCTTCGAATAAGATAGTTATATATATATATATGAATCAAATGATTTTATGAACATCATTAATACCTCAAGTTTAGTAGGTAAACCTACTGGAAGTGACAAGGAATGATCTAGCTTCAAAGGATTCTTAGATGGCTTGAAAGTTCTTGAAGTAGAATCATGACGCGAAAACAAGTTCAAGTAAGATTTCTACTCGAATTAAAATTGTTATAGTTATAGAAATTGAATCAAAGTTTGAATATGAGTATTACCTTGGATTAGAATGATATTCTACTGTAAATAACAAAGATTTCTTGAGGTTGGATGATTACTTAAAATGGATTTGCAAGATTGGAAGTGAACTAGGAAACTTGAAAGTGTTCTTGATGTGTTCTTGAGTAGTTGTTTTGTAAGTTGACCTAGGTTAACTAGATTGAGCTAGATTGAGCTAGATTATGAAGAAAATGATGAAGAACACTTAGAACAATAAGAGAGGATTTGAGAGAGATTAATTTGATGCATAAAAATTGGAAAATGAAAGTGTTGGTGGTGATGCTCATTCACGTGAAACTTGGCCTTCCATATAGGATCCATTAGTTTGTAATTTTGTGAGATATTTCATGCTAGATATTAAATGATGGTTCCCACATATCTTGGTGACTCACAAGGGCTACTAAGAGCTGATCATTGAAGTGTATATACCAATAGTAAATACATCTAGAAGCTGGGTATTGTACGAGTACGAATATTGATGGATACGAGTAAAATTGTTGATGAAAACGAATGAGAATGTAATTGTGACCAAATTTGATAAGTATGAATGTTTGATATGTGTCTTGAAGTCTTCTAAAAGTATATTTGTACATCTTAATACACTACATGTATATACATTTTAACTGAGTCGTTAAGTCATCGTTAGTCGTTACATGTAAGTGTTGTTTTGAACCTTTTAAGTTAACGATCTCATTTAATGTTGTTAACCCATTGTTTATTATATCTAATGAGATTTTAAATTATCATATTATCATGATAACATGGTGTATGAATATATCTTAATATGATATATATATATATATATATATATATATATATATATATATATATATATATATATATATATATATATATATATATTAAAACGTCGTTACAACGATAATCGTTACATATATATCTTGTTTCGAAATCCTTAAGTTAGTAGTCTTGTTTTACATATGTAGTTCATTGTTAACACACTTAATGATATCTTTAGTTATCATTTTATCATGTTAAACATAGTGTATCAATATCTTAATATGATTCATATGTATTTAGTAAGACGTTGTTATAACGAAAATCGTTATATGTATCGTTTCGAGTTTCTTAATTCAATAGTTTCATTTTATGTATATAACTCATTGTTAATATACTTAGTGATATACTTACTTATCATAATATCATAATAAATATATATATATATATATATATATATATATATATATATATATATATATATATATATATATATATATATATATATATATATATATATATATATATATATATATATATTATCATGACGTTTTTATAAGTTTTAACGTTCGTGAATCGCCGGTCAATTTGGGTGGTCACTTGTCTACATACACTCATTTCAATTAATCAAGTCTTAACAAGTTTGATTTCTTAACATGTTGGAAACATTTAATCATGTAAATATAGTTTTCATTTAATATATAATCATGGAAAAGTTCGGGTCGCTACAGTACCTACCCGTTAAATAAATTTCGTCCCGAAATTTTAAGCAGTTGAAGGTGTTGAAGCATCTTCTAGAAATAGGTACGGGTATTTCAGCTTCATCTGATCTTCATGATCCCAGGTGAACTCGGGTCCTCTACGGGCGTTCCATCGAACTTTAACGATTGGTATCTTGTTTTGTTTAAGTCTTTTAACCTCACGATCCATTATTTCGACGGGTTCTTCAATGAATTGTAGTTTTTCAATGATCTTGATTTTGTATAAAGGAATAGTGAGATCTTCTTTGGCTAAGCATTTCTTCAGATTCGAGATGTGAAAGGTATTATGTACGCCGGCTAATTGTTGAGGTAATTCAAGTCGATAAGCTATCGGTCAGACACGATCAATAATCTTGAATGACCCAATGTCTCTTGGGTTTAGTTTTCTCCGTTTTCCAAAACGAACAACACCTTTCTAAGGTGGTACCTTAAGCATGACCATGTCACGAATTTTAAATTCTAAATCCTTTCTTCTAATGTATGCGTAGCTCTTTTGCCTATTCTGAGTGGTTTTCAACCGTTGTTGAATTTGGATGATTTTCTCGGTAGTTTCTTGGATAATTTCTGGACCCGTAATTTGTCTATCCCCAACTTCACTCTAACAAATCAGAGACCTGCATTTTCTACCATAAAGTGCCTCAAACGGTGCCCTCTCAATACTCGAGTGGTAACTGTTGTTGTAGGAAAATTCTGCTAACGGTAGATGTCGATCCCAACTGTTTCCAAAATCAATAACACATGCTCGTAGCATGTCTTCAAGGGTCTGTATCATCCTTTCACTCTGCCCATCGGTTTGTGGATGATAGGCAGTACTCATGTCTAGACATGTTCCCAATGTTTGCTGTAATGTCTGCCAAAACCTTGAAACAAATCTGCCATCCCTATCAGAGATGATAGAGATTGGTATTCCATGTCTAGAGACGACTTCCTTTAAGTATAATCGTGCTAACTTCTCCATCTTGTCATCTTCTCTCATTGGCTGAAAGTGTGCTGACTTGGTGAGACGATCGACTTTTACCCAAATAGTATCATAACCACTTGCAGTCCTTGGCAATTTAGTAATGAAATCCATGGTAATGTTTTCCCATTTCCATTATGGGATTTCAGGTTGTTAAAGTAGACCTGATGGTTTCTGATGTTCAGCTTTAACCTTAGAACACGTCAAACATTCTCCTATGTATTTAGCAATATCGGCTTTCATACCCGGCCACCAAAAGTGTTTCTTGAGATCTTTGTATCCCCACTCCGGGATGTACTGAACTGGATATCTGGTTTTATGTGCTTCCCCAAGTACCATTTTTCTCACATATCCATATTTTGGTACCCAAATTCTTTCAGCCCTATACCGGGTTCCGTCTTTATGAATATTAAGATGTTTTTCCGATCCTTTGGGTATTTCATTCTTCAGATTTCCCTCTTGTAAAACTCTATGTTGCGCCTCCTTTATTTGAGTAGCAAGGTTAGTATGAATAATTATATTCATAGCTTTTACTCGTATAGGTTCTCTATCCTTTCTGCTCTAGGCGTTGGCTACCACATTTGCCTTCTCCGGGTGGTAACGAATCTCAAAGTCGTAATCATTCAACAACTCAATCCACCTACGCTACCTAATGTTCAGTTATTTCTGATTAAATATATGTTGGAGACTTTTGTGGTCGGTATATATGATACTTTTGACCCCATATAAGTAGTGCCTCCATGTCTTTAACGCAAAAACAACAGCGCCCAATTCCAAATCATGAGTCGTATAATTTTGCTCATGAATCTTCGATTGTCTGGATGCATAAGAAATTACATTCGTTCGTTGCATTAATACACAACCGAGACCTTGCTTTGAGGCGTCACAATATATCACAAAATCATCATTCCCTTCAGGCAATGACAATATAGGTGCCGTAGTTAACTTTTTCTTCAATAATTGAAACGCTTTCTCTTGTTCATCCTTCCATTCAAATTTCTTCCCTTTATGCGTTAATGCAGTCAAGGATTTTGCTATTTTGGAAAAATCTTGGATGAATCTTCTGTAGCAACCAGCCAATCCTAAAAATTGGCGTATATGCTTCGGTGTTTTCGGGGTTTCTTAGTTTTCAACGGTTTCAATCTTTGCTGGATCCACCTGAATACCTTCTTTGTTCACTACATGACCGAGGAATTGAACTTCTTCCAATCAAAATGCACACTTTGAAAATTTAGCATATAGTTTTTCTTTCCTCAACAACTCTAGCACTTTTCTCAAATGTTCTTCGTGCTCTTGATCATTCTTTGAGTAAATAAGTATGTCATCGATGAAGACAATGACAAACTTGTCAAGATATGGCCCACACACTCGGTTCATAAGGTACATGAACACATCTGGTGCGTTAGTCAAGCCAAACTGCATAACCTTAAACTCATAATGACCGTATCGTGTCCTAAAAGCAGTTTTTGGAATATCATCCTCCTTCACCCGCATTTGATGATACCCGGAACGTAAATCGATCTTCGAATAAATCAAAAAGCCTTGTAGTTGATCAAATAAGTCGTCGATTCTCGATAGTGGATAACGGTTCTTGATGGTAAGTTTGTTCGACTCTCAGTAGTCGATACACAACTTGAATGTACCATCCTTCTTTTTGACAAACAACACAGGAGCTCCCCATGGTGATGTGCTTGGTCAAATGAAACCACTCTCTAAAAGTTCTTGTAATTGGCTTTGGAGTTCCTTCATTTCGCTGGGTGCGAGTCTGTATGGAGCACGAGCTATTGGTGCAGCTCCTGGTACAAGATCTATTTGAAATTAAACAGATCGGTGTGGAGGTAATCCCGGTAATTCTTTTAGAAATACATCGAGAAATTCTTTTGCGACGGGAACATCATTGATGTTATTTTCTTCAGTTTGTACTTTCTCGACGTGTGCTAGAACGGCATAGCAACCTTTTCTTATTAGTTTGTGTGCCTTTAAATTACTAATAAGATTTAACTTCGCATTGCCCTTTTCTCTGTACACCATAAAGGGTTTTCTCTTCTCGCGCATAATGCGTATCACATTTTTGTAACAAACGATTTTTGCTTTCACCTCTTTCAACCAGTCCATGCCGATTATCACATCAAAACTCCCTAACTTTACTGGTATCAAATCAATCTTAAATGTTTCGCTAACCAGTTTAATTTCTCGATTCCGACATATATTATCTGCTGTAATTAATTTACCGTTTGCTAATTCGAGTAAAAATTTATTATCCAAAGGCGTCACTGGACCACTTAATTTAGCACAAAAATCTCTACTCATATAGCTTCTATCTGCACCTGAATCAAATAAAACATAAGCAGATCTATTGTCAATAAGAAACGTACCCGTAACAAGCTCCGGGTCTTCCTGCGCTTCTGCCTCATTAATATTGAAAACTCTTTCGCGGCCTTACCCATTAGTATTCCCCTGATTCGGGAAATTTCTAATAATGTGGCCCGATTTTCCACATTTATAACAAACTACGGCGGCATTACTTGTTCCGGCATTATCTATTCTTTTAATTTTGTTATTCGTCGGTCCGTAGACCTCACACTTCGCTGCACCATGACAATTTCTTTTACACTTGGTGCAAAATGTCGTGCAGAACCCATTTTGGTGATACTCTTCACACCTTTGGCATGGCTGTTTCTGATTCTTGTAGTTATAGGAATTGTTGTTGTTGTAGTTGTTATTGTTGTTGGGGCGATTGTTGTAGTTGTTGTTGTTCGGACGTTTGTTATAGTTGTTGTTGATGCGATTGATGTTACGGTTGTTGGGATAGTTTTTGCGATTGATGTTGTGATTGTTGTTGTTGTTGTATTGGTGACTCTTGTCGCCGTTTTCTTCCCACTTTCTCTTGACTTGCTTCATTTTGGCATCCTCGGCCGCCTGTTCTTTAACTCTCCCCTCAATCCGGTTTATGAGTTTGTGAGCCAATTGACTTGCCTTTTGTATGGAGGTGGGCTCGTTTGAACTCACATCCTCCTGAATCCTTTCTGGTAACCCTTTTACAAACGCGTCGATCTACTATTCTTCTTCTTTGAACGCTCTCGAACACAATAGGCACAACTCTGTGAATCGTCATTCGTATGTGGTAATATCGAATCCTTGTGTTCGTAATTTCCTAATCTCTGCCTCAAGTTTATTGACCTCATTTCTGGAATGGTACTGCTCATTCATCATGTGTTTGAATGCTGACCACAGTAGTGTGTAAGCAGCATCGTGTCCCACCTGCTCGAGATAGGTATTCCACCATGTTAATGCAGTACATGTGAAGGTATCCCTGGCGTACTTTACTTTGTCTTCTTCAGTACATTTACTTATGGCAAACACCGATTCAACCTTCTCGGTCCACCGTTTCAATCCAATTAGACCCTCGGTTCCATCGAATTCCAAAGGTTTGCAGGCAGTGAATTCTTTGTAGGAGCATCCTACACGATTTATAGTGGCGTTAGATCCATTGCTAGTTTTAGAGTTATTGTTGTTATTTTGCATTGTAGCCTGCACTGCAGCTACGTTCGCAGCAAGCAAAACATAGAAGTCTTCCTCGCTCATGTTCAGGGTATGTCGAGTAGTCGGTGCCATTTCCTTCAAAAATAGCCAAAAGAATTAAGTTAATCATATAGAATATTAAGAGTAGTCAATAGTATTTCGTAGCATAATATAAACTCATTTATAAAAGCCTTTTCATATTAGTATTTTATAAGTTTTAATTCGGGTAGTACCTATCCGTTAAGTTCATACTTAGTAGCTAATATACAATTCAACTACTAGAATTCTATATGAAAAACTGATTACAATAATATTTCGCGTTCAAACTTTTATACAATATTTTACAAACTTACAATACCGCTATTTTACATATAGCATGAAATATAACACACAATAGCTTTGATACAAGACAGTTGTGAAGACAATCCTAGTTTAACGCAAGTCATTCAACAAAGGCAATAAAGACACGTAATTCATAGGTCCAGAAACAAGTCATGCATTCAGGTTGTACTAATACTATTTCCCATCCTTGGTCTTGTGGAACATAATCGTTGTGGCCGTTGGCTAGGCAGCATGTTGTAACGTCGTCAAAAGGACGAGGGTTATGTAATGCCCTACAGCCTTGTAACAATCTAAAAACCTTATTTCTCACCCCAACTACTGAATCCGTCACCTGTGGGAATGTTTTATTTAGAAGTTGCAACCCGATGTTCTTTTTCTCAATTTGGTGAGAAGCGAACATCACTAACCCATAAACATAACATGCTTCTTTAAATTGCATGTTTGAAGCTCTTTCTAATGCACGAAGTCCTATGTTGGGATATGTGGAGTCAAAATAGGCTCTCAACCCGTAGCGTAAAATTGCATTTGGGTTTTCCGAACTAAATGCCTTAAAGAAAACACGACTTAACTTAAGGTCTCCCCAATGTGATATACACCATATATCGAAGGAAAGCCTTTTGTAAACTAAGGCTTTCCTGGAACGTCTTTTAAATGTTCGACAAGATAATTTCGCCATAAATAATTGTACCGATGAATTCTGACCGACTCTAGACAAGATTTCATCAATCATATCCCCTGGTAGGTCTTCTAAAATATTTGGTTGTCTATCCTTAACATCCATTTTGTGTTTCTATACAGTAAAATAAACGAGGATTAGATTCGTAAAAGATGATTACAAACAATACAAGCAATTTTTACATATATCATAAAAGTACAAGCACATTATAATACATATATTACACCACATGATTACAACTCTTTATTCCGACTCACTTGTTTCTTCTTCTTCGGACTTGGTTCGTTTTGCAAATTTTCTAGGGATATATGGTGTTCCTCTAATACGAGCCGTCGATTTCACAAATGGTTTAGAAAAACCTGGTGGCTTGGATGTTCCCATGTTATAGTTAAAATTTAAGAAATATGGGTGTTTACGATACACATAAAGTTCATCGGGGTTAGAATCAGGTTTGTCTATTTTAATGCCTTTTCCCTTATTATTTTCTTTTGCTTTCATAAATTGGGTTGGGGTAATTTCTATAACATCTTTGGAATCCTCGTCGGGATTCGATTCATTAGAAAATTGGTTTTCTTTTATTTAACCATTTTTCTATAACAATATTCCATCTGTTGATGATTTTCTTTTATTTAACCATTTTTCTGTAGCTTTTATTATTTCCTGCCCCAGAACTTCTTCTTCTCCTGGTTCCTCTTCTTCCGGTTCCTCTTCGGAAATTTGTGAATCTTCCCAAAATATATTCGACTCTTCATTGTTATTAGGTGAGTCGATGGGATTGGTACTGGAGGTAGATATCTAGCACACATTAACTAACACATTAGTAATATATCACATAATATTTGTAGAGACCCGTCCTAATCCATTCGGACGAAGTCCATATCGATTACAAACTATTCATAACAGTTGATTACATCGCGAGGTAATTGACCTCTATATGATATATTTTTCAAACATTGCATTCGTTTTTAAAAGACAAACTTTCTTTACATCGAAAGTTGACGGCAAACATACTATTTCATAATACCTCCAACTATAATTGACTTAGTAATAACCTTGATGAACTCGACGACTCGAATGCAACGTCTTTTGAAATATGTCATGAATGACTCCAAGTAATATCTCTAATATGAGCAAATGCACAGCGGAAGATTTCTTTCAAACCTGAGAATAAACATGCTTTCAAGTGTCAACCAAAAGGTTGGTGAGTTCATAGGTTTATCATTAAAAAAAAATTCATCATTTTGATAGACCACAAGATTTAAATCCTGCATGGTACAAATGGGCCCGAATCCTATACCGATCTGTAATGTACATGCGATATCTTTTAAATACAGTACACCTTTCTCGTGTACGAAATCATCTTTCATAAATCTTAGTAACCGCACACATATCTTGTGCACAAAAATAACATATACATAATCTGTGTATAAAATCATTCTCTCGATACATAACATTCACTTTTCATTGCTTTCATAGTTTGGCTTGGTAACCGACCTTAACATATAATGCGCATAATAACATCCCCAAAACAGAACATCTCGTCAGTATAATAATCATATAAACTTCAAAGTACTAAACACCACACCCACTAGCCCTTCCATCTAGTGAACATTCTGGGTGGGGGTGTTAAACCCGGTAGCTACCTTTAGGATTCACGTGAATTAGGGACATACCCGATTCTAATTCTTAGGTTACCAAGCAATAATAATCAGGGGAAAAATATTCACATCAATTGGTGGCAATTATCATGTCTTAATAATTCAATAATAATCCGCAGAACTTTTGTCTGCATTATAATTCATTCGAGGAATGTTTTGCTTGTGTCTATCTCATCAAACATTTATAAAAGCATTTCATGTATTCGCAGTTCAAAATATATTTCAAAAGCATTTAATAATGCAGTTATAAAAGCAGCGCATGTATTCTTTGTCCCACAAATGTAAAGAGTAAAAGGGAATCAAATGAACTCACCTAATGTATTTTGTAGTAAAAATACATATGACTATATTGAACAATGCAGGATTGGCCTCGGATTCACGAACCTATACCATTTGTATATTTCTTAATATACATAGTTGTAATCGAACGATATAAATTTGTTAATTATATCCTTTTATATTGATAATATATATATATATATATATATATATATATATATATATATATATATATATATATATATATATATATATATGTTTCTTATATTCATTTTGTATATAAAAATATATTAAATTTTTGTTATGTCATGTGTATTATATATATCATTTGTATATTAATAATAGTAGTTATAATAAGACTAAAATAATATTAATAGTGGTAAAATGATTATAATACTTAATGTTATTAATAAGATAGTAATGTTACTGATTCAGTTAATGATAATAAAAAAAATATTACTTTTA